>NC_071618.1:29140712-29258212 GCF_014839835.1 Dryobates pubescens | reverse complement strand
ATTCTAACCAGAGTCTACTTTTCTGACTTGTGAAGAGAGAGATAAACATCTATTTGCCTTCACATTTATTTTAGGCTTAATTACAAAGGAAAAAAAATATCTGTCTATATCATAATGAGCAACATTTCTTAGCAGGAAAAGTGTACAGAAAACATTTTTTGCAGAAATACTTCTTCCAGTTGATTTTTTTCTTGTTTACTTGCATTTTTATATATTAGTATTACTAATGTCATTATTTCATTATTTTTATTGCTGCCAGTTTAATTACTTTCACAAGCCCTACAAGTCCCAGTGTGCTAGGGACTGTCCACCAAAAGAGATTTTACTGTCTCTGTGTGCTTGCAGTAAAATAAGAGGCCACAGCATGGATACAGATGGAGAAACACTGGGAAATACAAGCCAAAATTCAGTGTGTGTCTCAGTTCATCAGTGGCCTAGGCATTATCAAGCTGTTGGCAGGTGTTACAGAAAAGCACTTTGTAAAACAACCATAATCAGACTTTGCAGGTATTTATGACAAGCGCATTCCAGGTGCAAGAGATGGATGGGAGAAAATATGGAAGTATTTGTAGAAAACTATTCAAAGGGGCTCAATAGACAACTGCTTGCTCAGAAGAGGTAGATTCTGCTTTAGAGTTATTGACCCAGACTTACACCTAGACTTAGACTAAAGAGACTTTACTTTGGACAAAAGGCATGATCTTTGACAAATTTAATTTAGGCACTGACAGCTATAGTTACTGTAGAGAGTAGATACTCTCTACCTGTAAGATGGTTGCTGCATACCTTCTTAAGACAGAAAAATAGATAGTTTTAGGTTATCTCACTTGTTTAATATCCTCCCCTGCAGATGACATGAATTATGCCATGGAAAAAGTCTGATTTTCCCCACTGATTGTTTTTGTTATTGATGTAACAGGCTGCACATATTAAAAATTTGGGTTGATGAATCCCATACAAAAAAGTCTGGAGTGCAACAGAGAAATTTTAATTCTGTTTACTAATTGATATATGCTTCTATGTGATTGCTCAGGATTATAGATGAACAAAAAAGGAGAGAAGACCACCTTTGGAGCCCTAGAGAAGTTTTATTTGGAATGAGGGTTTCTTAGTAGGCACAGCTACAGTATGAATCAGGACAGCCCTTTCTGCAGGTCTGAGGACTTGACAATGTCTGGGAGTATCTGCAACTCACTCAGTAGTACTAATTTGAGGCAAAACTATTCTTTGAATACTCCTAGCTAGATCTTTTGAATGATTCACTCAGAACTAAAAAAAACAAGCTAATGAACAAACAAACAAAAACAACCCACAAAACACCAGGCTTCACATCTCCAGGTAGAAGAACCAGGTCAAATTTAGGCTTTGATCTTCCAAAGACTAATTGCAAGAAAGAAGAAAAATCTAAAAGCATGAAAGGAGGAAATGTGACTATTTCCAGTGAAGTCAGTAGTAGGGATTATGCACACAAGTTAAAAAAACACATAAATGTCAATCACCAGGTTATGTGCCTCTTCATCGATCTGTGCACATCTATTGAGATTCTGTCCTTAAAAATTCATATGTCAGGGGCCTTGGATCATAAACTTTATCTAGTAATCGTAAGTTTTTAATCATGTTGAGACAGTTTTCAACACCAGATACATAACATTGAACAGGAATTAAAAAATATAAATATTGTTTACTTCTTCAAATTCTTATTATGGGTTTTGGGATTTTGGGGTTGGGTTTTTGTTTTGGCCTTCAAATGCAAGTTAGCATGATTTTGGAACAAGTTTTCTTCAGTGCTCAATGGTATCCTGGCATGCATCAAGAATAGTGTGGCCAGCAGGAGCAGGGAGGTCATTGTGCCCCTGTACTCAGCACTGGTTAGGCCACACCTTGAGTATTGTGTCCAGTTCTGGGCCCCTCAGTTTAAGAAGGACATTGAAACACTTGAACATGTCCAGAGAAGGGCAATGAGGCTGGTGAGAGGCCTCACTCCAAGCCCTATGAGGAGAGGCTGAGGGATCTGGGATTGTTTAGCCTGGAGAAGAGGAGGCTCATGGGAGACCTTATTGCTGTCTACAACTACCTGAAGGGAGGTTGTAGCCATGTGGAGGCTGGTCTCTTCTCCCAGGCAACCAGCACCAGAACAAGAGGACACAGTCTCAAGCTGTGCTAGTGGAAGTTTAGGCTCGAGGTGAGGAGAAAGTTCTTCACAAAGAGAGTTGTTAGCTGTTGGAATGTGCTGCCCAGGGAGGTGGTGGAGTCACCATCCCTGCAGGTGTTCAAGAGGGGATTGGACGTGGCACTTGGTTCCATGGTTTAGTCATGAGGTCTGTGGTGACAGGTTGGACTTGATGATCTTTGAGGTCTCTTCCAACCTTGGTGATTCTGTGATCTAACACTGTCAAAGTAAACTCCATCTTTAGAAATCCTGTATGTCGAAGTCCTATTAAGGCATGAAGTCCTAGAATTCTTTCTCCATAACCTATGGCTTCATTTTATGTTACCACTTAACCCATCTAACAGAATTTGGTTTCTTTTTTGGGTCACAAAAGTGTAGCTCCTCAGCAGTTTTTTTTCACAGGTCCTTGTGCTGTCTAATGGACTAAGAGAATTATCATTATTGTTAGGTGCACAGGAGAGTAAGCTGCATGATACACGCTGTTAGTCTGATACCCTCTCTGATGACAGTTTATGGTTCACCAGCTTGGTTAAACAGCACATCAGCAGCAATGATGGGTGATCAATCTCATTCCCTATAGAATTGCTCCCGAAAGTGTCATTACTGAGAAATAAATCCAGGAAGTGCCATCAGAAGGAATCAACAGACCTTTTGTTTAAGTTCAGATCAGAGCTATATGGAATGTAAAAGAGAAAATATTTTTAAATTGTTTTTAGTTGTTCTGTTTATGTACATAAATCATACTGTAACCCTCTTGCAGACCTACTGTGAAGCATTATATAGGTACTTTATATAAAGTCATCATATATTTCCAAATGTGTTGAAGAACAACTTTTTTGTTTTGTTATTTTTCACCCACTAAAAGTGAATTATGGTCTTTGCTTTTGCTTACAGGCTCAGGATCCAATTTTGCAATTTACAATTTACTGTGTTGAAAAATGCATTACAGGTAGCAGACATGACCTTCTGTGTAAACCAGGCTGAAAAAAACTGAGACAAAGTAATGTCAGATGTAAATATAGACAAAGAGAGGAATGGCTGGAGAGCAACCCTGCAGAAAGGGGTCTTCTGGATCTGTTTGACATCAACCTCAACATGAGTCAGCACTAGGCTCTCACAGCCAGGAGAGCAAACCACACCCTGGGGTACATCAGCCAGTCAAAAGAAGTGATTATCCCACTGTATTCACTATTGGTGCAGCCTCATCTGGGGTACTGTGTGCAGTTTTGTGCGGTACAGTTTAATGAGGATGTGAAAGTCCTTGAGCACTTCTGGAGGAGGCAACAAAACTGATCTAAAAGTCATGTCCTATTAGGAGCAGTTGGAGAGTTAGGGCTTGTCTAGTCTGGGGAAAATGAGGCTGACCTCATTTGCTTTCTAAAACTTCCTGAGGTGGACAAGTGGAGAGTGAGGTGCTGATCCAGGGACAAGATGAGTGGGAATGGTCCAAAGCTGCATCAGGAGAGGTTCGGACAAGATATTAGCAAACACTTCTTTGCAGAGAGGGTAGTCAAAAACTAGGGCAGACTTCCTAGATAGGTGGTTGATGCCCTATGCTTGTCAGAGTGTAAGAGGCACTGGGATAATGACATTAATAACATGCTTTAATGTTTGATCAGCGCTGAAGTGATCAGGCAGTTGGACCGGATAATCATTTTAAGTTCCTTTCAACTGAAGCATTCTGTTCTGATCTGTTCTATTCTAAATTTCAGTTTTTTTCATCTCATATTAGGCAGCCAAAATTGCATCATTTGATTAAGTGCCATTGAAACACTGGAAGAATTGAAAAAGACTAGTTCTCTCAACTCCTCTCAAGTGTGAGGAAAAAAATAATATCCCAACCTCAAACCAAACAAATTTGGTCACAGCTATTCATCCATTCCAAACACTATCTTGTCAGTGTCAGAGCCATTATTAGGAGTCATTAAAGCAATGAATTTTTAATAATATTTGAATCAAAAAAATATCAATATTAAATCTTGCTTACATATTCTTATGTTCAAAAAGATGTTTGAATTATTCTTTCCTTGAAAAGTAAAGGAAATTAACCTGTGGAATTTTATGTTGATTTGGGTTTGTGTTGCTTTTTCCCCCCAACACAGCTACACTTTAAACACCCAGGCAGTAGTCAGAAGTCATTACATTCTGCCATAATTCATGGAATTCTAAGCTGTCACTCGGTGTTCAACATTACATAGCATTACAGTGAAATATATTGTCCCTTTTGAGCGAACTGGTTAAATTAGGTCTTGCAATATTCCTAGCAAGCACTAGCCATCAAGCCCTTTTAGGCTTTCCAAGACTTTAAAAGTGTGTTTACAGTTCACATAGAGGCATGTCATGAAGGCCATGGTGGAGCATTCATGCAGAAAGATGCTCAGAGAAATGACAGGGTATTAGCATATGGCAACAGTACACTGCAAATGCCAAAGTGGAACTTTTCTAGCTGTAGAAATGGACTGTCTGGTGGTGTTCTGTGCTTTGATCACAATGTGGATGAAATACATTTGCAAGATCTGTTGTATCAGATACTGAAAGACTGAAAAGTAGACACTCTTGCCAGACAGTTTGTGATGTTACTGAAACTTCCATAGCTTGCAGGAGGCAAGAACTACAATTTGCAGGCATAATTTATTGCCTAGCAGTGAACCTTTCCAAATATTATAGCTTTAAATGCATTTTTCAACAGAGGAATTGATACCAAATAATTTGAAAATATATTAAGAAATTGAAGGAGTAAGCTTTAAGTAAATTTGGAGTTTATTTCAACTTACAAAAAGGAAAGACTTACAGTAACATCAAGTGTCCAGGACAGAAAACTACTCACAATATAACTAATGTTCCCCAATCACGTAGAAGCTTGAGACAATTCTGAGTATGAGAATTTCTGCATTAAAATGCCACATCCAACAGTTTTAGCCTTATAAAGGTAGTTTTATGAGCTATATTTTTACCCTGAGACTATTTTGTATTCTTTCTACCTGAATCAGAGATAAACAGGAGGCACCAATGAAACACATGAATTTTGACCATATAGATTTTATCCTAATGACTCTAGATTAACCAAAGCATTAAACAAAGCTTCTCTAAGTTATCTACTATGCAAAAATGCTTGATAAGCATTTCATCATGTCCCAACATTTCATAGAAACTTCTATAGAAACAAAATTACTATATCTATGCCATTGCCTACTAAATGCCATTAAATGGCATCCAGTGATGGAGAGAGGTGTGAAATTTTGTAGTCAAGCACAACAATTGAACTTTTGGTTTTGATCTGAAGAATTTTTAGCACTCTTCCTTTAAATTGTAGATTAAACTTATGATAGATATTTTATCAAGTGAATATGTATATAGATACATTTTCCCATTTCTTTCCAGACCATGACTATTACTATTATTATTGTTGTAACACTTTGAGTCATGAAATGTTAAGTTGTTAGGTCAAATAGATTAAGGTCTGGTTTTATACCACCCAAATTTAAAAGATAAGGTAAGAGCTGAAGAAAAAAAAAATATAATAAAGTAAATTGAATTGCGAGGGAGAGGGAGAGGGAGAGGGAGAGGGAGAGGGAGAGGGAGAGGGAGAGGGAGAGGGAGAGGGAGAGGGAGAGGGAGAGGGAGAGGGAGAGGGAGAGGGAGAGGGAGAGGGAGAGGGAGAGGGAGAGGGAGAGGGAGAGGGAGAGGGAGAGGGAGAGGGAGAGGGAGAGGGAGAGGGAGAGGAGGGAGAGTTAATAAGTGCCAGTCATTCTGATTCTACTGATTATTTGAGGCTTTGGGACTACTTCATAAAATAATAAAGTAGAAAATAAATAACATTATTTTCTTCAGACAACAGAAAGAGGTGAGGATATTTATTTATTTTTTCAATATATGCAGATATGCCCAAACCTTTTGAATAAGAAGGCTGTGCTCCAGTTTTGTCAGAAGAAATTTGTCCCTGTAACAATGTATAGAAATAGACACATCGATGCTTGGATTATGTTTCCCCACAAACATTGGGAATTTCTTTTTTGTTTGTTCAATTCCTGGATGTACTTAGCAATTCCTGTTCAGCATAGGCACACTTGGGAGATACACTGCAAGCCTTTATGGAAGGTTATTTTCTATGAACAGGTTGGTTTTCCATCTGTCAAACTCTTCATGTAACTGTAAATTCAAAGCCCCTAACATCCTATACTAAGGAGGTTATGATTTTTTGGGTGCTTTTTTGGTGACACTTTAATGCATTCAGTTTTAATTAAAAGAATCTCTCCTCAGTGTTGTTCACAAAAAGGAGTAGAGAACAACTGTAACATTATTTTCTGGATAGTTTTTTTTTTTTTGTTTCCTTGAAGACAACAGCTTCAAAAAGTTGAGAAGATTATAAAGACTGCTGTTCAGATCTACAACCACTTTGGGACAGCTTCAGTAAGAAATTACAGTATAGAAAGTAATATTTTGATCACAAGCAGATACAAGTGATTTTCAAATATTCGTGAACTGCTGGAAAAATACCTTGCCACTCGAACAAACATGCAACGGAAAGCATTACTGTGAAATTAGTGCCAGTCTTCACTGGACCATTCAGTGTCACCAAGTATTCATCACATGTGAATTACACTCTGAACAAATTGCCTGAAGGAATAGATACAGGGGTTTTCATGTTCTAAACATGCTTTCCTATTAGTATCAAAATAGTCCATTGGAGGATATCTCAACCCCTGAAGACATGCAATGAACAAAAATGCTGCAGTACTCAACCATTATTCCAAAGTACAGTCTTTAAAAATGAAAGATAATATACAGTAGGGTTGACTCCTTATTCCCTTAGACTCCATTATAATCACCCTTATGATGAGCCACACCTCATTATAATAACAGCCAAATTGCTTGGCTCCCAAGGGCAGACTAACAGTCAGGGTGGATTGTACTTATACTCCAAATAACCAAGAATAATCAAGATGAGTCTCTCAGTTTGACAATGTATGACCACTTTTGCATAACTAATGCTGTTCTGACAGGAAAACTGCAACAGATTAAGCAAAAAGAATTAATCTGGCTAATATCGATTGGATGTATAACAGTGAGTAATGTGTCAGCATATTTATTGCAGTTATAATAACATATATTTTCCAGGCAAAAAGTTCATTTCTTTAGGTGTCCAAATGGAAATTAAAATCCTGTATATCATCTATATAAATCCTGCATATTTCTGCACTGGAAGGATATGGTACAGCACCATTTTTGTTTATTTTAATTGAGGTCAATGACAAGTATTAATTATCAATTAAAGGATCAAATCATGGAGGGTGTTTGCTGACAGTGAACTCTGTGCAGAGCCGTCAGTTTACACCTAGTGTAGAATTGCTCCGTGGCATTTTATATCTTCAAAGTAATAGTAATTATATTCAAGATGTTTGCAATGAAACCCCAAGCCATGTGAAACTCTCATGGTATTGTTTTTCATTACAAATGCCAAACATAAATGAGGTTCATCAAAAGGTTTGTTAAGGTTCATGAACTTAAGACTGGCTTTGAATTAACATTGTGGCTAAGTTATAGCTTTGTACTGAGGTCGTACAAAATTTACTTAGTTCGTATGAAAAACTAGAGGGAATACTGAAGGTTCATCTCAGTTACTCTTTTACAGTTGGACAGATCAGTTGTTAAGTCACCTGAGTCAAATCACTTGGAGAAAGGTTTCACAGTAGATAGCTTTAAGAGGTCAGGAAGTAAATACACTAAAAATAAAATAAAACAAATAAGAGCAACTAAAAATCCTGGAAGTTATACTTTGCACAGATTTACTGTTTCTATTAATTTGCTATCAAATTATCACTAGACAAAATTAATTTTTTAATGGTTGACATAACCTACTATGACCATGTTTTCCTTAATATACTTTTTATTTTTCTTTTCTTCACACCCCTCTCCCCTCCACCCTTTCCCCTGATCAGGTATCTTTCTGCAAGGCACAACCTTCATGGAGATGTAATGTTTTCTCTCAGTCATTTGTACAGGATTTTCCAGGGGGTCTTCTACTAGTCTCCAGTGAAAAGTGAAGAGGTGCAATTTGTGCCTGTAAAACCATTCCCTTGCACAACTAAGCCTTCAAATTCATCTCACTTCATGTTTATCGATAATACAGAAAGGAAACTGAAATGAGGCAATTACGGAAAACTCTATGGCAAAGAAAAAGTTAAATGCAAGGTTGAATTCAAAGAAAGACGTATATATGGCACCTCTACAGAGCATGACAAGGAGTTAAATCAATACAAGAACAACTTTGCTCTTTATTCTAACTAATCGTACTTTTAAAAGATGTTTGGCATGTTTGAGTATTATTTATAAATAGTTGAAAGACACCTACTGTATTGATTCAGAGCAGTGATTGATTGACATGGTTTGAGTACAGTGTAATTACTGTATCCATGAAATAATTTAAAATGTTCTGAAAGAAAATTAATCTTGTATGTGGGATATATGAGCCCTGTAAGTAGCCACCTTAGTGCCAAAATATGCTTAGTGATCTGTGTCATCGCTAGCTGGCTTGTTTTCTTGAAAGATGTTTTCCATGGCAATTCTGTTCTGCATCGTAAATGAACAGCTAGTTTATTTCTTTGCTTGTTTAAGACTATGCTTGATCTTCTAGTGGTTTGAAATGCTTTGAAAGATCAGGGTTGGTTTTCTGAAGAATATAATCTTTCTTTTGTCTCGTTCATTTTTCTTAACAAGGCAAAAAGAAATAGATGATACATGTAAATTATATGGAGAAGAATGGTTTACAAAATAGTTTTAAGTGGGATAAATATCAGGGTATGGGAGATCAGTACAGTGATGAGTAAAAGAGAAAGCTCTTTATACTCAACTACCTTACAGTGTTCATAGGAGGTTACCTGGGACGAGACCATCACCCACAGAAGTGAGAGAGTGGAAGTAAGAGTGAGAGTGAGAGAGTGATTGCCCATTGGAATGTGCTGCCTGGGGAGGTGGTGGAGTCACCATCATTGGAGGTGTTTAGGAGAAGACTTGATAGTGTGCTTGGTTGCATGGTTTAGTTGATTAGGTGGTGTTGGATGATAGGTTGGACCGATGATCTTGAAGGTCTCTTCCAACCTGGTCTATTCTATTCTATTCTATTCTATAGTCTAAACTGTACAGCAGGACCCAGCAGCACTACATAGATCAAAAGAGACTTGACCCATAAATTATACCCTTTTTCTAGATTAAGACATCTGGGTCCTCTCCATACTCTCAAACATAAAATTACTCCTTGGGTGAATTATATTACAGAAGCAACAGAGGTCTGATGAGGTTTCATCCTTTCATCAGAAAGGAAGCATGCCACAGAGGGACTCTGCTTACCAATGTACCTTGGGCTCTGAAAGGAAACAAAATTTAGCTGTAAGTTTGGTGGATCAGGATTTCAAATGGAAGTTGTGGGCATCACCTTCAGTGTTAGCTCAAGATTTAGACAGGCTTGCGAAAAGGGAAGGGAGGCAGAGGGAGATTACTCTTGGCGAGATCAGTTTCACTCATTTTCGCTACCAAAATCACTTTGCGCTTGGAAACTAAAGTGTGCGTAAATGTGCTTGTGTGTGTGCATGAGTATTACAGCAGATGGAAAAGATGAAGAGAAGTCAAAAGGTAAATCTCACTTCCTACTACATTCAGTTTTTAATCATCTACAATCTCACAATGCAATCATCAGTATTCACACATAGCACGTTCACACACAGAAGACAGAAAGCTGAAGCCTGGGAATAAAGTCTTAAGGGAGATGGTGAAAGGGTAGGAAAAAAAATGCCTTTGTTATATGATATTTTTGCTTCATTTAAGAAGGAGCATTAAGGCTAGATAAAATTGTCAAATATATACCAAAAATTCTAGTGTCAACTGTAGATGATTTTTCATACACAGGTAATCGGTTATCTACTTTTCTAGATATCAACAACAGGAGCGTTATGTAATCTGAAAATTAAAGCTTCAGTGATTTCTTAAATGTGAATTAAAAAGGCCCACCTTTAGCCAGTGCCTTTTACTTTGGGACCTTGAATCAAGCCTGGAGCAATGTGAAGAACTACAATCCATTGTACTGTAAAAAAGGTGAAAAAACACAGTGGGATAAATTAATCCAGCAGGTAAAAAACAAAAAGCCCAGGAAAAAAAGTAATCTTGAATTGTCATCTTTTCATTATTTACACTCAAATGGATATACTAATATACCTATTTTGGAAGCCCTTGATATATAGAGATCTATACATTTAAGGGTTAGCATGCTTTTAAGGGAATTGCTCCAATGTGGCCTTGCTTTCTGCAGATATCATCCCTCCTCTCACAATCATTTCAAAAAATAGAGATGGTTTACTGCTTATAGTGCTGCTGAAAAATCAGTAGAGAAGATCAAGTTAGGTTGTTTTTTCTTAATCACACATCACCTACAGAGTAGTTCAGTAAACCCTTACTGCAGAATTTTTTTACTAATGCTTTTAATAAAACCCTGGTAAACTCTCACATGCCTGGTTAAACTGTCAAGAAAGCTCTCACTTCCAGTTTATTTGTAAATGGGACATACTTGAATGGTTTGTGATAGGACAGCAGCACAAATCCAACTCTTCTAATGACGTATTTTAGAGGTACTTTTGTGAATAGATCTTTTTGTTGTGATGATAAGAAATCACAGTGTTATGCTTGTTTATTATATATCCCTCTGAAGGAGCTAATAGTTTATGAGAAAGCCAAAAGAACTATTTTCTGTCCCATCAGATGGATTCAATTCCAGATCATGACCACCATGCACTCAGCAAACCAGCATGTTGGAGATGTCAGTGAACGAAGTTGTAGCTCTCCTGCTCTTTCTGTTCATCTTTCTAACTCCCCACCATCCTCAGTGATTTTAATGATTGCCCAAAGTGTTCATCCATGTGAAGGTATGTTATTTACTTCCCATTATGGACATGACATTATATGACCATTACAAAGTGAGAGAAACATTGCCTTCCAAAGTGTAGGTATTGCCCCCATTATCTATGAATAGAAATGAATGCTGGCATTAGATGGTAACTACTACACTAGATAGTCCAAATGTTATAGAGAAAGTTTCATTTTTGACAATGTACCAGGCTGAATTATTTTGTCATTCACATTGTCAGACCATCAAGTTTAGTTGTATAAATCACAGGCTGATTATGTGGAGAGTCAATGAATCACACAGCTAAATATTTTCTAGCAGCTTTATGAAATACAGAGATAATCAATATTGTACCTGAACAGACTTAATCTGTAAAAATTATTGCTAATAACCGAACCTTCAGACTTAAATAAAGAGGAACAAAATTAACAGACTATACACTGAGCATCTAATTCTATACATAAAGCAGGTTTCTCATTATTTTTGATTGAAGTAACAGTCAAGTAACTGTCTAGGCAAGTTTTATGGGCAGGGGTACCATTGACACTGTCTCACACAGAGCAGAGGTGTATACCTTGTTTCAAGAGCCTCTAAGCCATATGACTTTCAAGATGAGATTCTAATATATGTTCCTTAATGCAGTGAAACTGTAATAGTCTATAATATATATAGACAGTATATACAAACAGGGGAAAAAATCACTGAATATAAAGGTAGTTATAAATCTGTTACTGTGTTATATATGAAATAGAAAATTATTATTTTGCTGTCATTACTTGCTCCTGATGACACAGATAGAAAATCATTATAGGAAGATAATCCAGTAGCCTTCCACACGCTGCTTTAGCTTAAAATGTCAAAGAACAATAGAAATTAAAAGTTCATGATTACCATGAGACTCACTACTTCAGTTAGGTACCAAAGAAAGCAGTCTCAGAAAGAAGCTGACTAAATTAACTAGGTAGCTAAATGAGAAAAGGGTTCCTTTCTAGTCTTAGTGAAGGATCATGGTCATATATACTTACAGAATTAAGTTAAGCAAACAGCAATTTCCCCTGGAGTATTTCAGAAACACTTTTCCGTAACTACAGGATATTTCTTCTGGAACACTGATTTACCAGGTAGAGGTTAGACTCTTATGATACATGAACTTGAGATCGCTCTTCACACCTGCTACTTCTACATGGTGTTGCAAAATATTCTTTCACTTATTGTATGGAAAAGTGAAAAAATGTGACAAAATTATTAGTCTCAAAACATTAACTTAAAAAAAAAAGGTATTAAGGCCATGAAAAATAATTTCAAATGTTGTGTTAATTCTTCCAACTACCTCAAAGTATTCAAAGAAACCCAAGAAACACTGGAGGTGTTTAGGAGACTTGATGGGTTTGCTTGGTGCCATGGTTTAGTTGATTAGATGGTGTTGGATGATGGGTTGGACACGATGATCTCGAAGGTCTCTTCCAACCTGGTCTATTCTATTCTTTCCATATTCTATTCTATTCTATTCTATTCTATTCTATTCTATTCTATTCTATTCTATTCTATTCTATTCTATTCTATTCTATTCTTCTACACTGTCAGATGCTGTTTCATTCTAAGCTCCACTATCATGCCCTTCAGATTCCACACAGCAGATACACACAAAAATACTTGATTATCATAAACAATATGAAGAAACCACATAGGCATACATGAGCACCACCACTGCCAAATACATACAGATGTGGACACATTTATGTTGTTCCTCTAGCTGGAGTCACTAGAGGGCTCACAAAAGGCATGAGATTTAACACATCAAAGTGCAGGGTACTACACATTGGCCACAACAACCCCATGTAGTGCTACAGGCTGGGGTCAGAGTGGTTGGAGAGTGGCCAGGCAGAAAGGAACCTGGGGGTACTGGTCAAACAGGAGCCAGCACTGTGTCCGGGTGGCCAAGAAGGCCAATGGCATCCTGGCCTGTATCAGGAATAGTGTGGCCAGCAGGAGCAGGAAAGTCATTGTGCCCCTGGACTCAGCACTGGTTAGGGCACACCTTGAGTACTGTGGCAGTTCTGGGCCCCTCAGTTTAGGGAAGATGTTAAGTTGCTGGAACATGTCCAGAGAAGGGCAACAAAACTGGTGAGGGGTTTGGAACACAAGCCCTGTGAGGAGAGGCTGAGGGAGCTGGGGTTGCTTAGCCTGGAGAAGAGGAGGCTCAAGGCAGACCTTCTTGCTGTCTACAACTACCTGAAGGGAGGTTGTAGCCAGGTGGGGCCTGGTCTCTTCTCCCAGGCAACCAGCATCAGAACAAGAGGACACAGTCTCAAGCTGTGCCAGGGGAAGTTTAGGCTGAATGAAGAAGTTCTTCATAGAAAGAGTGATTTGCCATTAGAATGTGCTGCCCAGGGAGGTGGTGGAGTCTCAGACACTGGAGGTGTTTAGCAAGAGACTGGATGGGGTGATTTGTGCCATGGTTTAGTTGATTAGATAAGTGTTGGATGATAGGTTGGACTCAACGATCTCAAAGGTCTATTCTATTCCATTCCATTCCATTCCATTCCATTCCATTCCATTCTATTCTATTCTATTCTATTCTATTCTATTCTATTCTATTCTATTCTATTCTATTCTATTCTATTCTATTCTATTCTATTCTATTCCAATGGGTACTTTGCCTCATTGTTAATAGTTAGACCTGTTATTCTCAGGGTGCTCAGTCCACTGCACTGCAAGGCAGGGATGGAGAGCAGAATATACCCTCCAAAGTCTAGCAGGAAGAATTTAATGACCTGCTATGCCACCAGGACCCTCACAAGTCTATGAGCCCAGATGGGATCCACCAAAGAGTGTAGAGGCAAATGGCAAAGGAGCTTGCCAAGCCATTCTTTATCATCTATGTGTGACAGTCATCTACAAGAAGGGCTGAAAGGAAGATCCAGGAAACTACAGCCCAATCAGTCTGACCTTGGTACCAGAGAATAGAATAGAATAAAATTAACCAGGTTGGAAAAGATCTTCAAGATAATCGAGTCCAACCTATCACCCAACACCATCTAATCAACTAAACCATAGCACCAAGTGCTCCATCCAGTCTCTTCTTAAACACTTTCAGTGACGGTGACTCCACCACCTCCCTGGGCAGCATATTCCAATGGCCAATCACTCTTTCTGTGAAGAATTTCTTCCTAACATACAGCCTAAACCTCCCCTGGTACAGATTGAGATTGCGTCCTCTTGTCCTGGTGCTGGTTGCCTGGGAGAAGAGACCAACCCCCACCTGGCTACAACCTCCCTTCAGGTAGTTGTAAAAGATTATGGAATGGTTCCTCCTGAGTGCCCTCACATGGCACATACTTGACTACCAGGCAGATAAACACGAGCCAGGAGAATGCCCAGCTGGCCAAGAAGGCCAACAGCATCTTGGTCTGTGTCAGAAATAGTGTGGCTAACAGGAGCAGGGAAGTGATTGTGGTGAAGTCACATCCCTGGTGTTAAAAAATGTGTAGATGTGGCACATCAGGACATGTTTCAGTTGTCATGACAGTGTTGGCTTGATGATCATGATTTTAGGGTGTTTTCCAACCTTAATGATTCTATGATGCTAGATACATATGCAAATTCTGGAAGAAATTTCATTTGGTTCCCTTTGGTTTGGTTTGGTTTAGTGGACCTGGCTAGTTAAATCAAAGTGCTCCCCAATAGCTCTTATAGGCAACTCCCAGATAAACATCGTGTCCTGCATAGATCTTAGCTACAATGTACCCCTTCATTGGCTAACAAAGATAAATAGGCACATTCACAAGCAATTTGTCTAATCCTAAAATAGTCACCCAAGGGTTGATAACAAACAATTCATTCTTTTGAAGCGTGTATTTTGTCAATTGGCTATAAATAGGTCTATAATATGTAGCTCAAATCTAACTTTTAGCTATCCTAATTTAGGGATAATAAATTTCATAGTCTGTCTCCATAGCTGATCCATGCAAATTGTACTGGATTGTAATTAAGTTGTAACAAACGATTATACAAACCAGTGAGAATATAATAAATTCAAAGCATGTCTCTCTGCATCGCTGGTCAAAACAGCAACAAGCAAAGCCAATAACCTGCTGCCAAACACAAGTGAGACTCCGGAGTCTCTTTGATCCTGTATCATAAAATGTCTTTTTAAAACCTGTAAATACTCAGTATTCAGGTCACTTCAGATGTTACTATAACTGGTGTATCAAAACTAACTCTTAATTAAATCCATAGAATGATAAAGCAGAAGTCAAAAAGTAAATCAAGGCTCGAGCAGAAAAACCTCTGAGGACAAAACAAGCACAATGAAATAATTATTCAGAAAGAGCTTCTTGCACAATTAACTGTACAAATAAATAATAAGAAATAATAGTAGAATGGAGGCTTACAAGCATAAGTCCTCACATTTCCAAATTTAATGCAGGCAAAGCTGGCATGGTGCCCAAATCTGCAAAATATTTATTATTTAGTTTTGTCTTCCTCTTTTATAATTAATTCACAATTAAACAAGTTGTAATTATAATTCAGATACTGGCAAAATATATTCTGTGGTGTTAACCATTGATAGATTTGTAAACAAAAGCAGCTGGACTGGAATTTCTTCAAGGAAATATTTACATGCCAACAGTTTATCAAACTGAAAGTCTGTAGATAAATCTACACATGGGCATTATGTTAATGATGATAGCGAAGATGATTCATATTCCTAGTTGTAGCAGCTTTGTACTGCTATAGCTGTGAAAGAATAAAACCTGGAAGGAAAAAGGATAAAGAGGCAGGCCTAGGATTTTACTCCCCTGCCTCCTTTTACGCTTAGAACACTAGTTAAATTATATTGGAAAGAAAGGCTAACAATAGGGCCATTGTCCAAGATTCCCCTCTAGAGGCTGGACTTCGGGAGGTACGTAACCAATGTAGGATGCAGCTAAGCACTTCATGGGATTTTACAAAAGCACCTGATGAAATTTTAAATGGATATCTATGCAGTTTGAAAATCCCAGTATGTACCAAACATATGTGTTTATTAAACCTACTTACTGCCTCAGTGCCAAAAAATACTGGTCACTGCTTTGAAAAATGCTCTCTGTTTGGTTCTTACTTGGTAGGTCCAATTTGCATGCCATTACCCAGGTCTTGGAATTTAAAGAGAATAATGCCCTACAGAAAAGCAGGGCCCCTCAGTTTAAGAAGGACATTGAGACACTTGAACATGTCCAGAGAAGGGCAATGAGGCTGGTGAGAGGCCTTGAGCATAAGCCCTACGAGGCTGAGGGAGCTGAGGGAGCTGGGATTGTTTAGCCTGGAGAAGAGGAGGCTCAGGGGAGACCTTATTGCTGTCTACAACTACCTGAAGGGAGGTTGCAGCCAGGAGGGGGTTGGTCTCTTCTCTCAAGCAACCAGCACCAGAACAAGAGGACACAGTCTCAAGCTGCACCAGAGGAAGTTTAGGTTCGAGGTGAGGAGAAAGTTCTTCACTGAGAGAGTCATTAGCCATTGGAACGGGCTGCCCAGGGAGGTGGTGGAGTCACTGTCCCTGGAGGTGTTCAAGAGGGGATTGGACGTGGCACTTGGTGCCATGGTTTATTCATGAGGTCTGTGGTGTCAGGTTGGACTTGATGATCTTTGAGGTCTCTTCCAGCCTTGGTGATTCTGTGATTCTGTGACGGTTTCCTATCTGTTGTCACTTGTCACCCTTTTTGGAGTAATTGACCTATGGCTATAACTCTCACCAGAGTATCTTGAGAGTTCAAAATGGGACCCTGACTTCAGTATATGCATCTGCATACACACACACACAAAAGAAGAAATTTAGGAGAAAGAGGCACTTCCCCAGGAAAAGTCAACTCATCTTACCTCTTAAAGCTCTTCCCTGTCAGTAGTTCAGGTCTCTGTAGGATCTTGATTTTAAGGAGAGCTAGGAATATCTGAAAAGAAATCTCAAGTCAAAGATTACTTACTGACAGTGAAAGAGCCTTCACTGCTCATGCAAGTCCCTGCAAGTCACACTGACACACAGTGAATTAGGAACATGTCCACCAAGTAGAAAGAGATTCTGCCTCATTTTAGCTTGATTAGCTGCAGTGGAAGTTACCCATCTCAAAGACAATTAGGTTAGGGGTGAATCTTTCTTCCTTTCCTCTCTCAGATAAAGCATTCTTCGAGTGAGTAGCTAAATAATGGGGCAGCTGGTGGAGTAGAACCTGTAATTGCAAAGTGTGATTCACAGTGGCAGCAAGAGTAGGTGACTAGACCTAGATAAGAGCAGTGCAATTTTAATGTGACTGGGGATTCTGGGTGGTTTGTGGCATGGTGTGACTTAGCTGTCCTGCCCAGGTTGCATGATAAAGCAAGATATATACTGGTAAATCAAATGTAATGGCTAAAGTTCAGGAACGCCCCCCATGCAAACAGTGTCGAGCAATCTTTCTGTGTGATACTCCCTCGCTCTCCATAGTGTAGCTTACCACAAATTGTCTGCTGGGCCTGACCATGCCAGTTCCTGCACCACCCCCAGAACTGTCTTCAGCAGAACTAGCTGGCATGGGCTACCACAGCAGCACGAATGATCCCATTTTCATGACTAGAAAATTTCTGATATCCATTTTCTGTTGTAACAGCCTTAAAGAATAATTCCAATGCTTTTGTTTGTTTGGGTGAGTTGTGATTGTTTTTTTTGGGTTGTTTTGGTTTGGGATATTTTTTTTTCTGTTTTGTTAAGCTCAAAGAAGGTCCATGGTCCATGGTATAAAATCTGCACAGCATCCTAAGATGTCCCATTGCGTACATTCGGGGTGATTGCCTTTCATAAGTAATGAACACATTTCATGTCCTGGAAAACTCTGGTTTATTGCATATTGAAAGGACAACAGCTTTGTCCAGTAAAATCAGTATAGTCTGGAAGCACAAGACATAGACAAAGTCCCATAGAAGTTGTTTCTTTGTGAGTGTTGGATTTATTGTATACATGCAGAATAACTACAGGGGATGTATGGTTAGCAGGTAAAGCAGTGACTCAGAAAAATGGCAGATATGATCAGCTGTGGCTGCTGCTAAAGTGATTCATGCAGTCTCTGCTAGCTCCTGTTCTGCTTTCAAGAAGGAGGTCAGCCAAGTGGATGCTCCTGTTGAGCTTTCTGTGGTCTGCAGACTGAGAATTCCTAGATATTACACTGCTAAGGGCTGATAAAATATGACACACTAGGTAAGATTTTTTTTGTGTGTGTTTTGGAAATTGATATAAAAATTGCTAGGGAAAAAAATATATTAAAAGAGTGCTATTGAATTAAAACAGCAAAATGGAGAACTGGTGGAATCTGAGTTCTTCTATTTTTACCTGCGTTCCTGTTAAACTTCATTTCTTACATACAGCAGTGGAAGAATGGGATGAAAATCAAAGAAGAAAATAGATATTTTTAACCTTAATGGAACAATATTTAAGAAAAATATAACTTTTAATATTCTACAATCTCCACAGTGCACAGAAGCAAACTGCAGTTCCAAAGATGTCACTGCTACTAATGTTCTTGTTTGCCAGAAGCTCATTTGCTATGGCTAAATGCTTGCTGATTCAAATAAAAGCAGCTCACCAACAATTCACAAAATAATTTAAATTGAACTTGGTCATCTTAGGTTAGAAAAGAATTGACTTAAATTGAAAAAGGATTAAACCTTGCTCAAAATACAGTTTGCTCTTTCTGCCCCAAATTAGATACAAAGGAATGATATAATGGCACTCTCTTTAATGACCACCACTTAGAAGAATATGCTGCATTTGTTAAAAGGCTGAAGTATTTTTAAACTTGAATATAACATACAGCTATAGACTATTAGAAAAATGCAAGTATAATAGGAGGTTCCAGGGTCAGTAGGAGTTCTAAGCTAAGTGTCTGCTATTGTTCTCACAACAAAATACACTCTTCATACAGTATCAAATATAATCTTTTTGTATGCTGATAGTGCTTTAGTAAAAGGAAAGCACTAGTCATTATTATCACAACTTGTCTCTACTCAGGTAGCACCTGGCAGGAAGAAAAGAAAAACTCTGTTTGAATCAATAAATATTTTATTTATTAATTTAATTATAATTCATGCACAGAAGATGAAGTATGGCAAAGTACAATATCCCTGATGCCATTCATGTATCACTTTATTAGATGTCTTCCCAGTTATCTCATGGTCTTTTCAAAACTCTCATTCAAGCCAATGCTGCACCTACCAGTACTGATTTACCAGGTCCACTTGAAACCTGAACCTCAGTAGGGTTTATCTGAAGCAGTTCGGGTCACTCCGTGGGTTTCGACTGCTGACTGCTACAGCACCAGGGAAGGAGGACTGCAGTGTGACATGATGCAATGACTGCATGACCTACCATGGCATCACCAGCAACGAAGTTTCCATCAGTTGCCAGTCTCAGTGCTCTACAGAGCACCAGCTGCTGAGAGACCTGTGGTCCACTTTGCAGGTGGCAAAATCTAGATTATATGCTTTTGCATAACTATGTTCTGCCGGGAAAAGAAACTGCTTTAGGAGCTTGAATGCACACCACAAGAGCAGATGCAAGACAAATTGATGATACAGAGGCCCCTTTTTGCATAGAATATTGCTAATGTAGACTAAGTAGTCACAGCTTGATGTGCATGGGGAAGAGGCAACAGGACCCTCTTTAGGCTCTTTAAGCGATCATTAATAGTGCCTGAGGAGCATTCAGAACAGCCACGGAAATGTTTATTAGGCTTTACATACTTTGGAAAGACAGATTATTTATTACAGTTTTGAATTAGGCATATGGAAGCTGCTGCACTTTCTTTTCAAGCATTTTGATTTCTGAAACCCATACGCTAATTTTGTGCTATAATGTTTCTAATTTGCCCTTTTTTTCTCTGTGATTGCTTATAGGTTACTTTTGCTTTTCACAGAGATTTTGTTGTCAACCCTTAATTCACCATCAGAGTGTCTCCTTATCAGTGCCATGTATACACCTACAGCATTGAAGAGATTTGAGTCAAAGGCATATGGGATAAGATCTCACCTGGAATAAACTTGAGAATTAAACCATTTTCTTATTATTATTTACTGCCTCTGTAACTTCTGTGTAAGGTGGCCTGTGAACATGTTCAGCTTCTGTCACTGAAATGGCTTCAAAGGATAATACTAGCATCTCTTTCCCAGAGGTGTGCTTGTTATTGATCAGTTCACAAAGAAGGTAATACTTTATCCCTGTCATTTTCAATTGTTAAATTGAGTTCAGATTGTTCAAGAGATCCATGTGGAAACTTATTTCTAGCTTCCAATATATCAACTCGTCATTGAAAAGCCAGATTCTGCAGCATCAGTTTGGTCACAGGGAACAAAAGCCAAATGATGATTAGTTGCTTCTGAAAGGAATTGAAAACGATGTCTGCTTGCCCAGGAGCCTGCTAAATGTATTTGTTTGCTGCATCTATATCTTACCAGGATTTTCTAATGAGTATCTTTAGAATTCAGTTTCTCCTTATTGTACTGCTACTTCCATCTCAACAGATGAAATCTCCTGTTTTCCATCATCCCAACATTCTATTCAAAATTCTGATACAGCCTCCTAACCACGACTTTCCTTTTCTTCCCTGTATTTTGCAATTCATCCAGTAACTGGCACCCCCCAAATATGAGTGCTTTTATAGCTACAATATCCTTCCCCACTGAGACCTACCTAAATATACTTCTACTATGATAGAACTTCATAGTGAAGGCCAAAGACACACCTTAAATTCTCTCCAGTTTGAAAATGCCAGTTTTTAGCTTTCCAAACCTCAACTTCCCAACCTGCATGGCAACACCTACTTGACAGAGAATTCAACAAGCCAGATGAACTGTTTCAAAATCCTCTGTGTCTCAGAGTGGGGAAAAAAAAGATACATATTAAAAATCCTATGGAATAGTTGCTTGCCTTGTAATACAAATCAGTTTCAGTAATGCAATTCTGAAAAAAATGAAGGAAGTGTATTTTAAAAGGAGGATATATTCCTGCTTATCATTTCCTATTTCCTCTATGAATGACTGGCCAGTGAGCCCAATAAAAACTGAGTGAGAACCTTCACTCTAAGTCCAGTTACTTTATCCCTAGTAGCTATCCTTTATGTATCAGGCATTTTATTTATCACTTTGCCATTTATTCATTGATAGATAATTGGTCTGAAAACCAATTGATGAAATTGCTAGAGCTTTCATTCTTATTATTTAAATTAGCTATATCTGCTCTAGATGAGGTGCCTTTTTTTATTCTTTCTGTATTCACTTTCTATATCTTCTTTCACATCATGCTGTTAGTGCAGCTCATTCTTCTGGCCTCCTGATATGGAAGATCAAAAGGCTACGAATCCTTAAACATATGTCAGCAAGTTCTATTCTAGATCTGATAACTGCTATTTATAGGATAAAATTTTGCTCCTTACTAAACTGGATAGAGAAACCGTTATGCCTACAAGGGCATCACGCATATGTTTTCTAGTTCTAGAACCATAAAACCTGTGTTTGGAAGGACCTCTGAAGGTCAGCTAGACTAACCTTCTTTAAACTAGGCAAAGTTAGATCATGTTTCTCAGGGCCTTGCTCTCATAAAGTTTGAAAATCTCTAAAGATGGAGATCCCAGAAATTCACTAGGAAAACTATTCTCGTGCTTCATCACTCTCATTTTGATTTTTCCCCCTCTTATATAGAGCTGTACGTTCCTTTGTTCCAACTGGTATCTGTTTCTTCTTGTCCTTTTACCATACACAGCAAGATGATAATCAGTGTTACTATAAGTTGGATGAAAATTCATGTTTTTCACAGAATTACAGAATTTCTAAATCACCAAAATGTTAGGGGTTGGAAGGCACCTCTAGAGATCATCAAGTCTAACCCCCATGCCCCTAGAGCAGGCCACACAGCAATGCATCCAGGGGGGTTTTGAAAATCTCCAGAGAAGAAGACTTCTCAACCTCTCTGGGCAGCCTCTCCCAGTGCTCCATCACTTTCACCATAAAGTTTCTCCTCACAATGGAGAAGAAATGGAACCTCCTGCATTCTAGCATGTACCCATTGTTCATAGTCCTATCACTAGGCACCACCAGAGAGAGACCATCAGCTTCATCTTGACATTCACCCCTCAGATATTTATAGACATTGATAAGATCCCTTCTCAGCCTTCTCTTCTCAAGACAGCCCCAGGTCCCTCAGTCTTTCTTCATAAAAGAGAACTCCTGCAACCATCCTTGTAGCTCCTTATAGGACTCTCTCCACCAGGTCCCTGTCTCTGTTGAATTGGAGAGCCCAAAATTGGACACAGTATTCTGGTTGTGGTCTTACCAGGGCAGAGCAGAGAAGGAGGAGTACCTCCCTAGACCTGTTGGACACACTTTTTTTGGATGCACAGATTATGTGCAAATTTTCCCAAATTGCATAGTAGGCTGGGCAAAGAATAGATAGAGCAGTCCTGAGGACTAGAATTTGTGAATACTGGATAGTGAGAAGCTAAAGACTCAAGGTGAGGAGAAATTTCTTCACATAGTTATTGGCCATTGGAATGTGCTGCCCAGGGAGGTGGTGGAGTCACCATCCCTGGCCGTGGTTTACTTAGTCAGGAGGTGTTGGGTGATAGGTTGGACTGGATGATCTCTGAGGTATTTTCCAATCTTTTTGATTCTATGATTCTATGATTTTAAACACAAGCCAGAAGTTTAGGCTTGCAGGTCAGAAAACCGATCGTATCCTGGGCTGCATTAAAAGAAGCATGACCAACAGGTCAAGGAAGGTGATTCTCCCCCTCTTCTCTGCTCTTGTGAGACCCAACCTGGAGTACTGTGTACAGCTCAGGAGTCCTCAACATAAGGACATGGAACTGTCAGAGTGGGTCCAGAAGAGGCCCATGAAGATGGTCAAAGGGCTGAAGCACTTCTCTTATGGAGATAGGATGAGACGGTTGGGGTTGTTCAGCTTTGAGAAGGGTCTGGACTGACTTTATAGCAGCCTTCCAGTATTTGAAAGCAGCCTACAGGATAGCTGGAGAGGGACTTTTTACACTGACATGTAGAGGTAGGACAAGGAGTAACAGCATCAAACCAGAAGAAGCTGGATTTAGATTAGACATTAGGAAGATGTCCTCACCGTGTCTGCAACATGAGGGTGGTAAGGCATGAGAAAAAAAGCTGTAGAGGCTCCAACCCTGGAAGCATTCAAAACCAGGCTGGATTAGGCCTTGAGCAACCTGGTCAAGTGGCAAGTGGCCCTACCCATGCCATGGGGGGTTGGAACTAGATGATCTTTAAGGTCCCTTTCATCCCTAATAATTCTGTAATTCTATGATTCTATTGTCCTTTGGATGAACATTTGCAAAGTTTCTAAGTACTTTGAATTTTTTTATTCATAACTTGTGGATTTTTTTAAGAGCTTGAATTTCAGAAAGTCTTTTGTTTCCTCTCCCTTTGAAAATGAAGCTTTTAACAGAAGAGGCTCATTGAAATAGTATGATATTGACATATCATTACTGATCAGAGTGAGCTTCTCTTCAGCAATGGCAGACTATTAGATTCCTGAGTATCTTGTGCATTAAATGGATGGCAACTACTGAAGAAGCAACTTTCACAGAACCCTTGAGCTAGGATATTTTATTGTAGGAAAGGCACTGAAAATGTCTGAAGTTTGGCCAACCAAACTAGAAGTATCTGTAATCAGAAGTCACACTTGAAAATCTTGGCCTCAGGCTTTGTTTATTGCACAGTCTTGTATCAAATAACATGTAAGCAAATAACAAATGAAGCAATTTTCAAGAATTTATAGCATCTTCCACAAATAGAGAGGTTTACCTTCCAAAACTCAGCTCTAAATCTCTTTCTTCCTCAGTTGTCAGTTCCACAAGGATTTTCCTAAAATTTTAGGCATCTAGTTAATGATTCCAAGTTTCTTCAGGATCTGACCACGACCTAATATTAAGTTACAGCATGATATATTTAGGGCAACCTATTCTTGACTTTGTTCTGAGCTTTGACAGACTAACAAGGAGTACCGATATCTAACTAGCTAACAGTCACAGTATTTGCACAACCATTATCCTCTATTGGCTGCAGAAGGACAACCTGCCTCACTGTAACCTTCACCATGGGTTGCAGGAGAATCTACTTTGGCGCGTGAGCCATCTCCTCCCGCTCTGTGTTCACTGATCTTAATATATCACAGTATAACCAAGGTTGGAAGAGACCCCAAGGATCATCAAGTCCAACCTGTCCCAACAGACCTCATGACTAGACCATGGCACCAAGTGCCACGTCCAATCTCCCCTTGAACACCTCCAGGGACGGTGACTCCACCACCTCTCTGGGCAGCCCATTCCAATGGCGAATGACTCGCTCAGTGAAGAACTTTTTCCTCACCTCGAGTCCACCCAACCTCAGCCCTGTTGAATTTCACCTACTGCAAATGGATGAAACAATGATTAATGAAGATAGGGGGGAAGTTATATTAGGCTAGGTTCCCTCCTGCTGAATGAAACTATTTCCTGGGCTGCTTAAAAGGAAGATTGCTAGTCTGTTACTGTAAACATTACTCAGGTTTGGTAGTGAGTTGGACTGAGATAATTTTTTCCCCTCCTATACTAGGGGTTTATATCAGGGTTGTTGGACATGGCGTAGCTCAGATACTTACTAATGAAGACATTCCAGATAGTTTAATGCAGATGGAAGGAAATTGTGATTGCCCTCTACACAGCTTACCAAAATCCCAACTAACTAGCCAGCAACAACAACCTGCTGGAACCCAGGAAGCCAGTCAGCCTCACACTTGCAGTCCCCAGGCCCACTTAGGGATAAGGAAATGGGCTGGTGTAAGAAAGCTAATCTCTTCTGCTTTCCTTAACAAGCCTGCTCCCTAATGAAAGCAGAAGCATTCATGTAGGGATAGTTCAGAAATGACAGGAAGAGAGAGTATGGGAAGGTAAGGTAAGGCATGGCCAGGCAAGACAGGGCAACAAGGCTGAATATTCAAAATCAATCACACATCTCTGACTTCTGACTTTTCTATAAGCAAAAATAACTTACTTCCAGATTTGTTCTTGAATAACCATTTTTGTCTTTAAAAAAAGCCACCTTCCCCCCCACCCTGCCTTATAATGCCATTTAAAGATATACTCAGCAAGTGTTACTTCTTCCCCTTAATGCCTGTTTAAATGTTTAAATACTTGCTGTCTGTTAAAAAACATGTTATGATAGCAAAGTTGCTGAACACATTTTATCAAGTGAAGGAGATCTGAGACAAAACCAGCTGGAATACTGCATTTTTGTAGTTAGGGGAATAATATGTTTTGTTCCATCAATGTGTCCACTTTACATTATTCAGCACAAAGCTTTGTGAAATAAGAATCATGGGAATATCACAATATAACAGAAAAAGGTACAAATAACAGCTTCATAAACTGAGAAATGTACATAAATAAATCATGTAGATGGGGGCAGTTTGCTTAGCTGGCAAGAAAAAAAAATATGGAAAATCTGCTTGTTAAACAATAACCACAGAGTG
Organism: Dryobates pubescens; assembly: GCF_014839835.1. Taxonomy (NCBI): domain Eukaryota; kingdom Metazoa; phylum Chordata; class Aves; order Piciformes; family Picidae; genus Dryobates; species Dryobates pubescens. The sequence goes on along the minus strand of NC_071618.1, from coordinate 29,232,616 downwards.
TGCTTTTATGATGTTTTTCACCACAGTAATTCATATTAGAGATAGAAGCAGTTGCATGTTAAATAAAATCATTCAGCATTGTTCTCCTCACATTACAAAGCGCTGACTTATGTTGTTTTTAGATGCCTCCCATTAGAAAGTAAATATTCCTCTGATGTTATACATTTCGGAAAATTTAATAAAGATGAACTGTAAATAAAGTCACAGGGAGATTTCAGACAGTTTTATTAGCAGATTGTTGAAAAGAAAAGAAAATTAAATACAGTAACAGTAAACGTGGTTCTCACATTGAAACCAGGCTCAAATAACTAGGCTACCATAGAAAAATTTCCAATTCTTGCATTATGATGTAAAAACAGATTTTTGTACAGATTTTGTACAACAAAATTCGTAATAACTTTTTTTCATTTTTAGAAAACTTTAAATATATAGATAAAAATAGACAATTTTCATAGGTCCTACATGAAGATGAGTATGTTCTGTTCCAAGGGCTTGCATAGAGCGCAAAATGTGGTTATAATATAGAACAACTAGACATTAATATCTTTAAGATTACAAAAGCATATAAACAATAACATGAGCACAACTTTTCTTCATATTCTATGCAAAAACAAACAAACAAACAAACAAAAGTCCAAATCAAAACCCCAAAACAAAATACCAACCCAAAACCTGTATAACTAAAGAGGGGCAAAAAAAATAATTCAACTTACGTTACCATTTCGTGGTCTGTAATATTTACATTGTTTTAAGCAAGATTCTTTCTAAACATCCAGCTTATAAATTGGTTCCCCCTTAATGCTTAACATTTCCATTTAGGTACCAAGCCAAACACTGAGGCATTCCCAAAGGTCTTGAAAGTATATACTGTAAAACTACTAAACCTACTTACAGGTGACTCTATGCAAGGAGCAGAGCAATGGTAGATGCCACTACATATTTGAGTTGTAGGCTTTTAATTCTCTTTCGGGTATGAATGATTCAAAAGCTTGCCACAAGTCCATCTAACTTTACAGTTGTTAACCCTTTAAAGACTGCATATAAAAAAACTGGAGTACAGAATCCCATGTGTTTAAGCAACTATGAAAACAATGAAAGAATCATGGTTAGAAAGTAACGTTGCTACAAAGTATTAGGTAACAATATTCAATGAAAAATATTGCTCAATATTCCTTTAAACCAAAAAAATAACCGTGATGGGAACTTTGTATATACATCTTTCTACTGTTAAAAAAGGATTGTGGTGGACTAACTATGAACTGCACAAAGTAAATGTGTACCAGTAATGCGAGGAAGACCTACAAACTATAGAAGCTCAGTGTTAAGAGTTTAAAAAACATTAGTTTCTTTGTTTTTAATTTTTTTTTGACAAAATAATATTAATATCCAATCAGAACTATTTTTAAAGAAATATTTGCTTTAAGTTAGGCATCTTAGACATTTAAGGTTTTGATATGTTTCCATGTAATAAATAATATTTTATATGCATAAAACATTAGATGAAGAAAGCATAATCACAAAACTTACAGTAATAGCACTGATTCACAAAATCAGTCTTTAAAGGGGTAACCCAAAAGTACGCAAAGCAAAGAACATAACTTTTAGTAATGTAATAAGCACTGTGTTGCAGCTTACTTCCAGTTATCAGCACAAAGGTGAAAACACATATTGTAGCTTTCATAAAGACAGTGAAAGTAACACATAACCATCCATCCCCAAGACAAGGTGGGAGGGACAATAGACTTCAACTGTATCACTCAGTTCTACGTGGAATTGGACTGATACATCAAGTGTTTGTTAGGTTTTCTTTTTTTTTTAGCAACATTGACGTAATATGACATTAACATATAAAAATATTTCTGGCATTTTGACTTGCTGCTCAGCCACAGTCCATTCTTAAAAGTGCACTAATCAGGGCACTAAACAGGGCTCAATATATAAATAAAAGTGGCTGATACAGAATTCTGACTTGTTACCAGATGCTTAAGATCTCATTCAGTAATACTGTGACTCCAGGACAAATATTTACATGCCTGCATGCGTTAAAACTAGAAAGGTGTCTTTCTGACCAACAGGGTGACAAAACAATATTATCTAAAATTTTCATTTCCTAAACTCTAGATTTCTACTGCATACATAATACCTTCCTTGTGTGATTTGTGTTATATACTGTACATGTGACCAACAGTTCAATAAGAAGCAAAGTCCGTTATTTCATAAACCCCTGCAAGTTTGCAATGAGAAATTATTACTCTTTTTATCATATTTTTTTTATTTTAGGAAAAGAGACTTCGTGAACAGTAAAACAGTTTGTTTACATTCAGCATTTCTTTTCACTTACACAAAATTCCATTTCACTTAATGCAGTCTAACATACATGTGTTGGTCTCTTGGAAAGTATGTGGAAAAATGTCTTTAGAAGAAAACCCATGATCATAGTTTGAAAACTGAATGTACCTTTTTTTTTTCTTTTACCTTTTTTGTTGGGTTTTTTTTTCCTTTTTTTTTTTTTTTTTTTTTAATAAGAATCCTCTTAGGCCCTCTATAAGTTCTGAGCTGTCTTGCTGGTTTTGGTATGGTATAACAGTCTGGAAGTGTACTTGGACACCGTTGGAAGGATCATTTGATGTGCTCAAATATAGAATCATCAGAGGAGGACAGAGTCTGCATTCCTTGAAAAAGGGAATACTCAGCCTTGTTCTGACCCACCTGTAATTTTGGATACAATAGTCCGGTGCAGAGACACAGATTTTCATGTAAGAAGAGTGCTACTGTACGTTTACAAACATTCTCTAGATCTCCATGTCAAGCCACAGGAGATAACCAAAGGAGGACACTCTTGCAGAATTCTTTACATTTTTAAGAACGTCGATAAATGAAGTCGAGGAAGTTGCCTTGAAAACTCTTTATTTCCACAGAACTCCTTATGAGCCAGTCTTACTGCAAAGTTCTTTACTGTAGAACAGGTATCTTCAGCAGGAAAAATTCAATACATGACAGTAGTTTTCAAATAAAGTCTTCCATCTAAAATACGAAAAACAAACATTTGCTTTATGTATTTGTATCTGTAATGAATGGAAAAGAGGAAAAAAAACCCACAAGACATAAAACCTCAGAAGAAGCAGTCCTTCCATAAATCTGTAAAGTCCCACCTATGGTATTTTATAGGTTCATAGATTCATGGAATGGTTTGGGTTGGATGGGATCTTATGTTTAAAATAAAAACCAACCAATCAAACAAACCCAACAAAGAACAAGAACAAAACCAACCAACGAACCTAAAAACCAAACAAACCCAAACCCGACTATCACCATTGCAGTTTCATCTGACAGTGGTCAAATTAACTCTGTTAAAAATTACATGCACTTTGCAAGTTGTGAATGCTGTAACACCTTCTAAAGCTTTAATATATGCTGCACTCATATCAGTGCTATGGCACTAGGAATGTAGGTGGAGCCCCTGTGTGTGTGTTTTTACTGATATGCAAACTTAACTGAATAGTGCTGAACAGCAATTATTTCCTTCATGGTTGCATGCAAAAATCTTCTTGCATGGAATCGTTAGTACTCCCATCACTAAAGGCATAGCTCATACTTTCTGATTTAGCCATGTTGTTAAATATACCATGTAATGTAACCATTGTGCACATTTGTAGCTATTTATATAGAATCCAGCATAAGATACTTAATTGGTATCAGTGAAGTATAGCCTCCTTCCCCCCCCATAAATGAGATTAACTGAATAATTTGTATGTTAAAGATGTATGCACGTCTCTCTCAACATTTTTTCCATCCAAGTGAGAAGCACATATTTAAGTGAGATATGTGCAATGGAGAGTAAATGTTGATCCAGAAAAACTTGGAAGAGAACATTCTGCCATAAAATATTTTCACTTATTCTACAACTCTAAAACTACTTTTTTCCTCAGTGGGGACATAAACATTTTATATGCATCTATTCTCAGAGTAATACAAAGATTTCTTTTATTTATCTTTTTTTTTTAAGCAGGCAACAAACAGAAAAACTTCTTAGATTTTCTGCCTGTAGGATAGAAAGCTTTGCTCCCTTCTGAATAAAGCACATTATGAAGGATATTAATCCTCCACAGTGCATATTTATGAAACACTATTTATATTTTATAATGTAATGTATCTGGAAGCACAAGCTGTATCTCAGTTCTAGAGGTCCCCATAAAACTTTTCTCCTGGTCCAAGTGAAAGCAGCAAATATTTGTAAGATTTCAGAGGTTTTTCTTTCTGTTTTGGTTTCCCTCTTTTATTACAAATAAATCTTTAAAATTCTTACTAGATATAAAGGAAACCAACAGTGTGAGATATGATGAAATCTTGACACTTTTTAGCTATCATTGAAATGTATGGCATCACTTCCATAGCCTTACCCCAAATGTCAAGGCAAAGAAAAGTTTAACTTGAAAGCAGACAAGTGTACATGACATACAGCTGTAAAAATTCATCCTTTCTGCACATCTCTTTCAAATTTTTATTGTCTAATTTCTATCAGATGTTGATTTCTATCAGATAAAGAAAATGGTAAAACTGCTCACTGTGCCATTCTTATGTAGTCTCCCTCTGGTTTTCCCTTTACACTGCTAGTTTTCTTTTGCAAGCTTCTAGAATGTAATCCCTTTTGATACTTCCTCCTGTCTTTGCATTTTCCTGTTCCTTTTTTCCTTTTCCCTACATTATTAATTTTTTTTTTTGGCAGAGCAGATAACTTTCCCAGCACCTGGACTGCCTCCACTCAGAACCACTTCAACATTCTCTTTGCTCTTTATGGTCTTTGTACACTAAAGAGAGATAAAAAGAAATTGAGTAAGACCTTGCCTTAAAGACATTTTATTTTTATTTGAGGCATGAAGAGCAACCAAAGTGCATTTGGGAATTGAGGAGAGGAAAAGGGAGCTGTTGAAATGGAGCTTGGTAAAACCGAAGGCTTGGTAAACGCTTTCAGAGAAAACCTGCATCAAGTACAGGATAGCCAGAGCTGGCTATAGTTGCATATAATTCTCCCAAACATATTGAATAAACACAGCAGACATTTACAGCACTAAAGCTGTCTGGATACCTCTGTAGGAGAATTACTCTGCATATATACCAGCACTTTGGCTATCCTGAATGCACACTTGTTAATGAATGCTATGCATAATTCCCACACCTAAACACTAAGATAACATACAGCTAGTAACTTGTATTTTATTTTACTATATTAGGTCTCTATATACCTTTTAAAATAAAATATTTATTAAAACATATTTTCAATTAAAAATACAGCTGTAACAAGCAGAATCCTTGTAGTAGCCAATAAAAGATGAGCAATATGCACAGAACAGCAGTACATTTTCAAAAGTCAGCTCTATTTTTCACTGCTTCAGAACCCAATCTGGCAGTGAAGTCAATAGGATGTTTTTCACTTTTAATGGAAGACACTCGCAGATCCTATATTCTATATCCTATATGCACAGACAACAGGAAAAGAAATGGACAGCTTTTCCAAGCATCTTCCTTACAGTGTAAGAGGATATTTGTTTATATAACTTAAAAACATGTAAAATGGATATATACAATAAACATAAATCTTCCTTTTCCTCCCGTGACTGTACAATGAACTATTAAAAGTGCTATCAAATCACCTGTACTAATAATTGACTTTAAATGCCATGTAAGAATTCAGCAGTTGATCTAATATCATTACTAGGTTTATTACAAGGCATACATTCTCTCTTAACATATTTGACTAATTCCCCTAACATATGTGAAAACACCACATTAGACACTTCCACTTTAAAATAAATCCTGCCACGTTATGATATAGATAAAGTTATCCCATGACTAAGTAATACTGAGTAACATAAGTTGCTCAAAATTGTAAAGTAATTCCTTCATTTTCTCAAAACTAGTCATGAAAGAGTGAGGTGCAAAATTAATACACTTTTCTTTAGAACCTATAGTGCCAACATGGAAAATAATCACCATAACTGCAGAACTTCCCATTACCCTCTCAAATCATCATTTTGGGAGATGATGGAGAAATTATTTCTTTAGGCTTTGTACTTTTCTTCCAGTATGCCTTCGTGTGTACCTGAGAAGTTCATGCAGCTATTAATGAAAACTACACTTCAGATATAGAAGGACTTCAAACTCCGCTAGAAAAACAGAGGAAACTCACGGCTTCACAGAAGAATGACAACCTTGCATCATAATGTGGTGACCAAATACAACTCCTATATCTGACTGCTGTCACTTTTCCTTTTCAGACTCCTGTTCCTAACCACATCTTCCTAACCACGTGTCTCAATTGTCATCGTTCAGAGATTCTTCTGATATGACTGGAACTTCTCTGTGTTGTCAAAGCCACTGGAATGACTTCGCCTCTAGATGTAGCCAGTGTTCCTATCTGAATACCAGTGGAGCATTACCACTGACAAGCTTTCAGGACTTCAAGATTAAAATCACAAATGAAACCTACAAATCATGAGGGTAACCAGTGATCAGCAAATCAAGCAAGTTCACCCTTTGTAACACATTGTGAAAATGTCAATACTCCTAAGTCCCAAAAGAGCATGCCTGTGCTTCCTTCCTCATCAGCTTTTATTTAACAGTTACATAGATATATGTGTGCGTCTGTTGCATTAATTTCCACCGTTAACAAATGCAGAATTTGCCTATCTGCATAAAAGCAATTTTATGTAAAACAAATATGGAATGTAATATGCACACAAATATAGATATATGCACACAAACATATACTATACTAACACACAGAGAGTGTTCTCTAAAAATGTTTACAATGTGGGAGTGTATTTTTAAACCTACCGCAAATTGTTAATCCATGGTAAAGCTTCTCAAATTTACATACTGTTATATACAATATAAATACAGAAAACTTGCTTTCATTCTTAGGAAGTCAAGGGAAAACACAAACTGGGAAAATATTGCTAAATTTCTAAATAAAACTGTGCATGATTAGCAGATTGTCATCTGTTTTAATTGCTCTTTTGCAAATGGCAGCATTCAGCAAGATCACACAAACTCATGTTAGTAACTCAAACCGAAAATGCCACTACTCCTAAATCTCATTTGTTTGTGTCTGTGGACTGATATGGCAGAAACTCTACCCAGAGTGAGGGAGTGTTTTTTTTAGAACAACCTTTTTTAATTAAGACTCATTTTGAGGTTTTTGAATGAACATGCCCAAATAGTTAAAAGGTCATAAATGTTACAAAAAACAAACAAATGGAACTGACATTAAAGTTTGCGATGCTGAAACAAATCATATGCCTTGAAATGAATTCCTACAGAGATGTCATATGGGGAATGATTCACACTAGTGTTCTGTGGACAGCTTGTAGTAAGTATCTCTATGGGCTCATCATTTTCTGAGATAAAAACATAAAACCCACTCAAATATTATTCCCATTAATATGCATCCTTTTAAAGTGACAAAAATCTACAATGAAATGTTAAGTTTGGTCTTAGGCTACTAATTAAATACATCACCTATTAAGATGGTAATGAATGCATTTCTGCCACTCAATGTAAACGACACTGTGGCTGTTTGCCATGCAATACTTCAGTTTGCATTCTGAGAACTGCTTTTAAAATAAACATAAAAACAGTGTATACTGCATACTGCAGACTTTGGTTTATGAAAATCTACAAATTGACATCAAAGTTGCCGAGGCACACGTGAATTCAGTTAAAGCTTTCTGAGGAAAACTCTTGTTAGTAGAAGTATTTCCCATAATTACGGGCTTTAGGGATAAGAACCACCAATAAACCAGCCAAGAAGATCCTACAATCATGTAATGATAGGAGTTGGAAAGGACCTCTGGGAAGCATCTAGCTTGACCCCCCCACTAAAGCACTTTTGCCTAGGTCAGGTTGCACAGGAACATGCAGGTTTTGAAAGTCTCCAGAGAAAGAGGCTCCACTCTTCAGGCAGTCTCTTCCACTGCTCCATCATCCTCAAAGTTAAGAAGTTTTGACTTATGTTTAGGAGGAACTGCTTGCGTTTTAGTTTGTGCCTGCTACCCCTTATCCTATCACTGGGCAACACTGAAAAAAGTCTAGCCTTAACAGATACTGTAGCATATCACAGACAGGTATTAAGAAAGAAACCCACCCAGTCCAGGCTAAAAACAGACCAAAAGGAGAAGGAAAATTAATATGTCAGAAGGAGCTCTGGAAAGTTAGGTCAATAAGGTTTGGCTATTTTAGTTTCTTAAAAATTTATTTTTAGTCATTAGTTTTGATGATCATAATTAGTGAGGTTTATCCTATTAAGTGCCAGCCCATGATCCAGGAATCCTTACATCAAAGTAGCCCCAATTTTAGTCAATGCAGTTCCTGACTACAGTTAACATAATTTTGCCAAATATGCACATGCCAGTGATACAAGCTGATCTTCACTCAAAATAGGTCTTAAGGACATTTAAATGGGGGAGCTACTTATTGTTTCGTGCTTTCAAAGTAAAGAACACCTACTTTAGGTTGATTTTGTTGAAAAGATTAACAGATCTGAACAAGCAGATGGGAACTTAATTCCCAACTCTGACCCTGAAATGATCTGTGATATAACTTTTCTGCTTTTCTGTTTTTTTCTTTCAACCATTCTCTTATCTTTCTCTCAGTATCAGAGATTCTGTGCACTGATGATTTCTCAGTCTGTTGTTTTGTCCTTAATAAGGTACAACAGTGTTATGTGAAATCTCTAAGCACAACACTAGCAAAAAAATCACACGTGCACACAGTAAAAAAGTCACCAAAATACCCCCATAATTGCGTATATTTGTTTAATTGAAACCATAGGGTTTTTTGGCTCATAAACATTAATTTAGAGTTCATCTTAATGGCTGGTGACTGTACTGACCTGGATTGAGAGTCCTTTTTAAAACACCACGTTGCACTGCAAAATCCGAGGACTAGCCCATTTGCTCACTGAAGGCAGCAGAGACTTTGTACTGAAATTCAGGATATTCATTCACACTGTTGCCACACCCTACAGCCATTAAAAACTGCTAACCTCAGTTCTAGCAAGCTGAGGCAATTATGAAGCATCTCTGACTGAACAAAAAGAGATGGCACGGCAAGTAAATGAAATAACTTCTAAGTTAGTGCAACACATATTTCGTAACTTAAGAATCATTACAGCTCTTCTCCTCAACGCTTTATAAGATACAATGTTGGAATTAAAATTATGATGATCCACTCTCAGTCCAAGAGGGTAGAAGAAATAAAATCTTTGTGAGACTAAATGGTGCTACTTCTATTTAAATAAAAGCTTCCCACTTACTCTAAAGAACATAATAAGTTGTGTTTCCTGTTAGGAAGTAGCTTTATTGAAAATGACAGCTATTTTCTCAGAAGTTATTTCCAGGCACCTGTAATCTAATGAGGTTTGTCCCTTTCAAAGAACAGTTGTACGTGCATGCCCGAATGCACACAACCTCTTCAGCCCAGAGCTGATAAAAGCATCTGCAAGCCATAGCTCAAGCACATTTAAATTATATAACTGGTTGGTTTATTTGCTTTAATAAGATGGGGCAAATGTGAATCACAGTGTATTTCTAACCTTGCATTCAACCTGGTGTTTTAATCATTTGGAGGAAGAGAAGCAAAACAAAAGAAAGGGATGGCAAACAAATGGTAATGATTCATGTGATATTCGATAAGACAGCAACAGGAAGTCAAAATAAAAGCAAGCAGATTGTGACAGATGGAAGGGATCTCAGTCAAACTGTAACCTTTCTTCAAAATAACCCAAAAACTTAAAGGAAGCAGCTAATTAAGGACTAAATGTATTTTTGTGTGCTCTTCATATATGTTATTCCAAATTGAGACAAAAGAGGATTTATTCTCCACTGAAGCAGGAAGATTAAAATGGGAGTCTAACTTTTTAATCATGGGAAAATAATTTATGATGAAGTTGAGTGTTTCTCAGAGTTTGCAGAGTGCAGCTGAGGACAGAAAGCCCAGCTTTTGTCAAACACAGTTATGAGATCAAATTGAAAATAACTTTCTGTAGTTTTCCTGACAAAATGCAAAACAGTGTGTTGTGAGGGGAAGACTCCTCCTAGTGTATGAGGTTAATCAGAATGCTGAAGCTTTACAAGACACTGAATAGGAGGGACAGAGGTATCCATATAGTCCTGATAAGAAAAGCAGACCATGCATTTGGGCGCACAGACAAATCCACTTGCCTTCTTCTGAAGCAGAATTAGAGCGGAATACAGGAGATGCGGAGGAGCAGGCTCAACTGATGAGGCTTTGAAATTTGAGCAATTTGCTCTTCAAAAAAAAGTGCTTACACAGTTTTTATGCAAAGATGGGTGATTTCACATTGAATGTTCAATAAACTCATGCAAATATGAAGTATGTAAACATATTTGGCCAAACACTATCCTAGTTTGCCCTTTGTATAACACCAATAAATTAGCTTCAAATTTGCATATTGCCATTAATCATACACCTTTCATTTATCTACTTAACATTCATGTACAAATATATTTGTGTTAATACTCAGTGCAAATATGCAGGAGACTGAGATGTTAATATCTTTCTTTTTAAAATAGTAATTTATACTTAAGAGATTTTAATTCTATGTTTGAGTTTCCAGACATCAAATTAAAACATGGACCTTCAAAAGAGACTGTAAAATCACCTTTTTTACAGCTATTTTAACTATTGCACTGTCAGGATCTTCTTTCAGTAATTTCACCATGTGTTGCAATCATGACTATATGTTTTTATTATATCACTGAATACTGTGGGAGCAAGCTAAAGGTCAGAAATCTGATGTTTAGTAAACTAAGCAAGCAATGGACTACCTGCATATGTCACCTTCTATTATTTAAAGCTCATATAGAACACGTGGAGCTTGCCATTTTGAGGACTGAAAAGATTGACCTAACAAGGTGAGAAATTCTTTGAAATAAATAGATTTGAAAAAATCACACTGTCTTTTATTGTTGCCTTATGAACTTAGCAACCTCTTTCCAATTTGTATAAACAGAACAAAGGCATATACAAAAAAAATAACAACAGAACTGATTGTTTACAGGCACTGAACTTGAGTTGCTAAAGCATTTTATCTTGTCACTTCTGATGGTTAAGAACATTAAAATGATTAAAACAAACTAAAACACACAAATAAACAAACAAATACACACACCCTCCCCACCACCACCAGATTAAAAAAAACAATCCACCTTCACCTAAAGAATCATGTGGAAAAATTATTAAACAATGAAGTCACCACTAAATACAATCAGCTAGTGAGCTTCCACAGCTCATTGTGATCAGTGCTGTTTGTAACACCCTAATTTTTGTGCTGAACAATCTGTCCTGCATTAAACAGTTCTAAATTCTGCCAAAAGGTGTGCTTTATTTGCTAATGTCTTTTCAGAAACCTAAACAATACTTACTATCTTTTTAGCAAACCAAGTAACAAGCAGCCTTGGAACTGATAGCCTAAAATTGAGAAAGAGTTGAGAAAGAGTTGAGTATTGGAATGCGCTTTTGGCCTGATACCTTCTTCTAGTTTTTTAAAATTTTCTTGTACAGTCAATAGAATAGAATAGAATAGAATAGAATAGAATAGAATAGAATTAACCAGGTTGGAAGAAACCTTCAAGATCACTGCATCCAACCTATCATCCAATGCCACCTAACCAACTAAAGGCACCAAGCACCCCATCAAGTCTCCTCCTGAACACCTCCAGTGATGGTGACTCCACCACCTCCCCGGGGCAGCCCATTCCAATGGGCAATCACTCTCTCTGTGTAGAATTTCTTCCTAACCTCCAGCCTAAACCTCCCCTGGTGCAGCTTGAGACTGTGTCCTCTTGTTCTGGTGCTGGTTGCCTGGGAGAAGAGACCAGCCCCCACCTGGCTACAACTTCCCTTCAGGTAGTTGTAGAGAGCAATAAGGTCTCCCCTGAGCTTCCTCTTCTCCAGGCTAAGCAACCCCAGCTCCCTCAGTCTCTCCTCATAGGGCTTGTGTTCCAAACCCCTCACCAACTTTGTTGCCCTTTGTTGTCCCCCTTTATGGAAACAGAAATTATTATCATTATCTTTTTAGTCTGGTTGCTTTCCTTTCTTCTTTTTTTCAATTTTGTCTCCTTTATTATTGCTCTGCATGCCCACCAAAGTAGTCTTACATATAAAATATCATAAATTTTATCTTTGAACAGGATTTTTAAATAACTTTTTTTGTCTTTGGGGGATGGAAAAAAATGGTCATACATTGAAATCTGAATAAATACAATAGACCAGCATTTGTTGGAACTTTCATCAGTCAAGTTCAATTTGCAGAAAATATCTATGCAAAAGAATATACAAGTTAGTAGCTCTTAAAAACTATTGTCTGTACACATATATACAATTACATACAGAGATCCTTTCAGTAATGAACTGCAAGCTAATTGTATTAGCAGGACACATGTGTTTACAATTACAGATCACAAAATAAAGCATGGATTAACAAAGATCTTTCGTGAAAGTCTTGCTAAAGTAACACAGGTCGTGATTTTTCTATTAGGAATAGTTGTGACCATGGTTAGTACTACTAATTTCTCCATCACTGAATAGTGTGATACTCGTTTACTTTAGAATATACAAATCACTTATAAAGTTGCGCTCTTCTAAAGTATTATCTTCCCTTGAGCTTCACTCTGAATTACTTTTTAAAACACAGAAAAAAAACCCCTTATCTAGTACCTACTATGCAGAACATCTGATTCACAGAATCACAAACGTACCTCACTCTTTTCTACAAGCTATTTTTTTTCTCTAAACAATTCATTTTCATTTGATGTAATATCCCAGTAAATAAAAGGAGACCAGTGCTTTTGCTGTTTCCAGATTAGACTTAAACTTCACAATTAATGCAAGAGTATGATCTGGATTTTCCTTAATCCTAATTACTGAGATGTCATTTCAAATGCTGCAAATGTTACGGGAAATCAAAGGCCATTTAAAGATAGCATTTCACTTTACTACTTACATTAGTCTGAATACACAAATATTTGAACATGTGGAATCTTTTTCTAATATCAGTATCACATTAACACCACCTTTTTCTTTAACAGTCAGCCATTCTTGTTCTCATCTGCGTGTTAAAACAGAGTAGCAGTCCAATGCAAACATAAAGAAAGTCACACACAGAACCTGAAGAAATGAGTAAAATAGATGGACTGCAAGCTTATCTGCAAAGGATGCATGGGATGTCAAAACACATGCCATACAGGCTTGCTGCTTTTAGATATTTTGTGTGAAAGCAAGCTTCTGGAAGACAACGGCACAAAGCAGTCTGCTCCAGAACAAGAGGCAAGATGTCAGAAAGCAAACTAGAAGTAATGTTCGAAGAAATGAGCAATAAACTGAAGTAACACAGAATCCTTACTACCACACAGAAATACGAATGGACCTTAGTGAAGTTTGTGGGGCTTAGCATGAGCAACAAAACTACAAAACTGAACAAAACCCACCAGTTCATGTTAAAACTGAGGAAGACTTCAAGCTGAAAGATGTACATGGGGTCTAACCTAGTAGATAGTACTTAAGCAAAATGCTTTTGTTCCTATAGGGGATGAAAAATACTACAATTTGAAATTACAAGGAAACACTGGTTTTGTCACAAGTGCTAATGTCAGCCTAGGTAGACTATTTTTCAATTCGTAATTCAAACTAGTTCCCCTTGCTGACTGTAAATTTCCATCTTGAGCATATCTTCATAGATACATTTAAGTACTATGGTGACAAGCCAACCTTTCCCATTCCCTCTCAGTGGTAATATAATTTCAGATAGGTACTTCAAAATTATTATTTTACTCTCCCAGGAAAAACTCAATTAGCCTTAGAGCCAGGTGGTTTGAATTTGGCACCACTCTATGCCTTCGCCCATAGAGATTCCCTAGAAAAAACAGCATGTCATGACAGACTGTGTCCTGGATGCACCCCACTACAAAAATCTCAGACCATATGGAAGCAGCATGCTTTCCCAGAGAGAACTTAGCACTGTGGTCCATCATCAAGAAGTAAGCAAGAGAAAAACGAATGGCTAAATTAAGCAACAGAGCAATTTTAACTAGAGACTCTGGAATCAACTGACTACCTAGGAGTCAGAAGCTATGACCCATAAAAAATAATTGAAGTGTAAAATTTTCTTGCTTAGAAGCATGATTTTGTCAAGATCTGGAAGAGATTTTAGGATATTGATTACCTGTGCTTGAGTGGCATTTAAACTGGAATAATTTCAGAACAGGCTACTAGTATAATACAAGGAACAGAGTCTACAACATGATAATAAAGTTAGTATCATACACAAGCAAATTATTGTTTCTTGTATACACAGATTAAATAGTTCAAAAAGGCACAAACCAGCTCTATTTTCTATTGCAGAAACTCAGTTTTGATGTAGCCTTCCAAGATGACAGATAAATGAAAATGGTCTTTAGGATGGTATTTGTGGTATGATAGCTTGCAAATGTGAATTTCCTATCCCTAATGCTATGCCATTTTAGTAAGAAGAGGAGTATATCCTGAAGATATTTACTGAATATCTGGTATGTTAATTTTGGCTGGAAAACATATGAAAGTCACAGGTTTTGCAAGAATACAAAACCCCCCCTACAGCTAAACCAGTTTTTAATTCCTAAAATTAGGACTTTTTTGTGCACTGAATTTTTGAGATCAAACTCTGGAACTACTGCCTGTCTGGAACTGGAATAGAAGTGGTTTTTGCAAGTTTTAATAGCGCTTTATCATTTCGTTATTCTAGCACTGGGAATCAGATTGCTTAGAAAGGCACAGCTACCGCAGCCATAGTCACTGTGATTGTCATAACAAATTTGATGATAAAGTTGAAATGGAACCGATTCTCCAGCCAGTTTTACTACTTTTATGATGCTTCCAGTATTTCAAGTGAAGCCAAGGAACCTGATCCAACCACAATATTTTTATGTTCAATTCATCAATGTACAAACATACTGTTCTCTTCTCAATGAGCAAGAGTGTATTTCTTTGAGTCAAAATGTAAAGCTAAAAATGAGAGAAAATTATTGCTGCCTTTTATTTTATGTTTGTATTCAATATAACTTGATTACTTGAAAGGACTTGTAGCCAGCATATTGCAGTATGAAACAATATCATGAAAAATGCATGTCTTTTAATGCAAGGGTTGCACCAACAGTTTGTCACAGGCAAAATACGCAGAATCAACAAAGAGTCTAAATAACCAAGTCAAAACTTGAATTATCTAATATAGCATTGTGTATTCTTAACAATCTCTATTCTAATTTCATGCACATAAAACAGCACTGTAAATTTTTTGGTCCTGACTTCATAACACTTTGTTTCTAAGGCCAGCTGTAGCACGTTGTGATCCATCCTTTCTAACATCCAAGATAAAACACACTATTACACTATTGCTGTTTTTCCTGAGCTATTAGAGGCTGCATCACTTTTAAAAAAATAAGGCTGACAAGAATATAATAGAAAAAATGTTCCTTTTACCATTACTGATGCACACTTTGTGTTTCCCAAATAGGAAAACCAAAATGACATCACATTATCATTACATATGCTGCTGCCTGCCAGGATGTCCTTCAGGTGTTATGGAACCTTACAGTGACTAAAATACTTCCTACAAAGTGTTGAAAATCTAAAGATTTCTTTTTAAAGCTAGCAGTCAATTCTATAGAATAGATTTTCCTCTTTACAAGCCAGCTGGCAGTTCGCTGGAAGAATACTTATTATAGATATATGCTGACAGCAAATCTTAGCTATAGATGGAACGTGATGCTGGCTAAGTATTCCTTCCAAATGTGTTAATTTTAGTTCCATTTCCTTTATACATACTTTTCTTAGTTAATTTCTTTTTTTTTGGTTTTGGTTTTTTTTTTTTCTTTCATATGAACTTGAGATACTAATAGAGATGGGTCAAGTTCCAAGTCAAATCCATGGGAAAGTCGAATACTTCAATTATACAAAGCCTAAATTGTTTTATGTTATCATTCTCAATTATATCACTATAAAAATAACTACTGCTAGAAAACATTATTTTTGGAATTTAAATAGATTTGGCACAGTAATTTGTTGCTTTACTGGTTGACAATAAGGCATTTATATGAATATTACAGACATTAAGAATTTGTTTATCTTAAAATAAAATGCTATAAATATTTCCTATTTCTGAAGAACTCAAAAATGCTTTGTCTTTCTTTTTGTTCATGACCCTGGCAATGAGAGAGAGGACAAAACACAAATTCTTTGGCCAATTTAAAATGAAATCATCAGACCCTCAGCTAGTTCAAGTTAATATAGCTTTATTGATGGCAAGGCTATTCTTTATGGGGTTTTTTAATGTTTTTGTTTGCTTTTGGGTGTTGGTTTTTTTTTGGGGGGGGGTGGTGTTTGGGTTGTTTTTTGGTGGGTTTTTTAGGGTGTTGATTTCTTATTTTTTTTTAAGTGATATGAGCAATACAGCGATCAAATTGGAGCAATCTCTTAGGAAGGGGGGTGCCTTCTTAACTCTTAATACTGTTCAAAATCAATCTCACCATGCAGTTTTATTTATATTTTAAGTCTAACTGCAGGTTTGCTGATTGAATATATCAAGTGAATGTTGAACTCTCATTCTTTTCAGCAGGACTTCTGACCCCACTGTTAATTTAGGATTATAAAAGAGAGAGAGGGTCACCTATTACACCAAAATACTACCACTCAGTAATATACTTTTGATCTAACACAGAATAATTTAAGTCAGTCTATTAAATCTTTCTCATATGAAAATCCAGGCAAGCTGCCTCTACAAAAAAAACCAAACCCATTGCTACCAAGTATTTCCTTAATAAACCCCTTAAAATATTTTCCCATCTATTTTCATATACTACATTTGAAAGTTACTATAATTAGTCTATAATAGTTGTAAATAGCTGTATCATGCAGCACCTCTCTTTGCCAGTTTTTAATGCCTGGGATCTGGATCAGTCACCAAAAAAGAGAGAGAGATATAATAATGTAACTGAACTTCTATTGTGCCTTTCATCCAAGATCCAGAATACTTTACTAAAATTAATTAAGTTTCACAACACCCTTGTGAGAGACCAAAGCATCAGTGTGGCCATCAAGAAATCGGTAGATAAAGACTGCAGAAAGATTTTGTTCTTGCTTAGGGCATTGGTTAAAAATGCAAAGCAGCATGCAAAATAACCTATTCCTCTACCGTACATTCAACAGCAAAACATCACACATTAAGCATAGAAGCAATGCAAATGATTGTCACCATGAGAATTGTGAAGTTGATACCATCCACTTGATTATTTGATGCAAAATGTGAAATAAGACACTGACTCCATAGACTATACTTGTGACTGCGTCACATGCTACCTTTATCCTTTGCAAGTAGACTTTCTTCAAATATAATTAAATGCATTGCTAAAAAATGGATTCATTGTAGGAAAAAAAAATTGCCCTAAACAACACAGAAACCAGACCAATCAATCATATAGACAAGAGAAATTACTTTCTTAACTCCAGAAACTGAATTCAGCTTTTCAGGAATGTGGCTGAGTTTTTTCAATTTGTTTGTAGGGATCTATACCAGAATAGTCTAGCCATGCTCCTTCCATAGTTAAGAGAGAAATATAGACAGATACTTTATGAAGTGATGAACTGTACTGTAGATATTTCTTTCCACAGAGTGTGGAGAGTGACAAGCACAGATAGAATGGAATAGAATGGAATGGAATGGAATGGAATGGAATAGACTAGAATAGAATAGAATAGACCAGACCAGGTTGGAAGAGACCTTCAAGATCATCATGTCCAACCTATCATCCAACACCACCTAATCAACTAAACCATGCAACCAAGCACCCTATCAAGTCTCCTCCTGAACACCTCCAATGATGGTGACTCCACCACCTCCTCGGGCAGCACATTCCAATGGGCAATCACTCTCTCTGTGTAAAACTTCCTCCTAACCTCCAGCCTAAACCTCCCCTGGTGCAGCCTGAGACTGTGTCCTCTTGTTCTGGTGCTGGTTGCCTGGGAATAAGAGACCAATCTCTGCCTGTCTACAACCTCCCTTAAGGTAGTTGTAGAGAGCAATAAGGTCACCCCTGAGTCTCCTCTTCTGCAGGCTAAGCAACCCCAGCTCCCTCAGTCTCTCCTCATAGGGCTTGTGTTCCAAGCCCCTCACCAACTTTGTTGCCCTTTTCTGGACACGCTCCAGCAAGTCAACATCCTTCCTAAACTGAGGGGCCCAGAACTGGACACAGTATTCAAGGTGTAGCTATCAACAATGTAAAGTTCAACAGGTTAATTCCAAGCCCACACCTTGTTTGCAAGCAAAACTACATTTAAATGGAGATACATTTACCAGTTGTCCAGTGTAAATTAGTAATGATGCAATAATACAGTTACAGTAATATAATGCAACTATTTAGAAATATGATATCATTTTCCCTTCTAGAGTTCTGTGATACCTCATCTACCTTTTTTTTTCAACCTCTCAATTTATGTCCATTATTGTTTTTATTTCAGAGGATTTGTAATGCTTCTTTAGCCTCTTGCTTCATGCACCTACAGGATGGCCCAGGGATCAGGACCAGCCATCATGGATTTAGGTGATCAGGTGACTCTCCTGGTGGATGTGGAGAAGGCTGTGGATGTAGTCTACCTGGACTTCAGCATGGCCTTTGACACCATCCCCCATTGCAAACCCCTGGCCAAGCTGGCAGCCTGCGGCTTGGACAGGTGCGCTCTGTGGTGTGCTAGGAACCGGCTGGAGGACTGAGCCAAGAGAGTGATGGTGAATGATACCACCTCCAGTGGTGTCCCCCAGGGATCAGTGTTGGGCCCCATCCTGTTCAATATCTTTACTGATTATCTGGATGAGGGGATTGAGTCCATCATCAGTAAATTTGCAAATGACACCAAGGTGGGGGCAGGAGTTGATCTGTTAGAGGGTAGGAGGGCTCTGAAGAGGGACCTTGACAGGCTGGACAGATGGGCAGAGCCCAATGGCATGAGATTGAACATATCTAAGCGCCAGTTTCTACACACCAGTCACAGCAATCCCATGCAGTGCTATAGGCTGGGTCAGAGTGGTTGGAGAGCAGCCAGGCAGAAAGGGACCTGGGGGTACTGGTTGACAATAGGCTGAACATGAGCCTGCAGTGTGCCCAGGTGGCCAAGAAGGCCAACAGCATCCTGGACTGCATCAAGAATAGTGTGGCCAGCAGGAGCAGGGAGGTCATTGTGCCCCTGTACTCTGCACTGGTTAGGCCACACCTTGAGTCCTGTGTCCAGTTCTGGGTCCCTCTGTTTAGGAAAGATGTTGACTTGTTGGAACATGTCCAGAGAAGGGCAACAAAGCTGATGAGGGGTTTGGAGCACAAACCCTATGAAGAGAGGCTGAGGGAGCTGGGGTTGCTTAGCCTGTAGAAGAGGAGGCTCAGAGGAGACCTTATTGCTCTCTACAACTACCTGAAGGGAGGTTCTAGACAGGTGGGGGTTGGCCTCTTCTCCCAGGCAACCAGCACCAGAACAAGAGGATAGAGTCTCAAGCTGCACCAGGGGAGGTTTAGGCTGGATGTTGGGAAGAAGTTCTTCATAGAAAGAACCCATTGGAATGGGCTGCCCAGGGAGGTAGTGGGGTCAACATCCCTGAAGGTGTTTAAGAAGAGACTAGTTTATTTGATTAGTTAGGGTTGGGTGATTGGTTGGACTTGATGATCTTGAAGGTCTCTTCCAACCTGGTTTACTCTGTGATTCTGTGATTTGTGTCTCCCCAGTAGGAACTAATTGAAATAAATGCTGCTGTACAGTGTAGGAACATTACTGAATTATACCAAGCAGAAGAGGAATTGCTACGAATGGTTATTTTTGCGAAGTGATGCATAATTGGTCTTTTCGAACATCAGTAGTTACATGAAGTAACTGAAATACAGCTGCTCATAACATGTTTACTATCACAAGTGATGCTGGAATTCTAAGGCAAGCAAAAAGGAAAATATGCAACAGATAAGATTCATCAAAGTAACTTCAGACACTTGCCCTGTAGATAGCTGCATTTGAGCAAGTTTAGTAGACTCCCTTTAGAATCAGTGATGAAACTTTGAAGTTATGATTCATTTGCATCAAAAAGAGATGTGTGTCTACTATTCTTCATTGATTTTAACAGGAGCCCAGACAAATAGCTCAGATAAAGCCATCTACCCCACGAATGTGAAGTGAAACATATCCCACCCACTGATATTGTTTGGGTATTTTATAGATAATTACATTGCCTCAGCAGTTATTCCACACCTTTATAATAAACAGCAATATCTATACTGCCATTATTGTATCAGCAAAGTTCCACTATAACTTATCAGCCAAAAAAAATTATAGGCTAGTGTAGTAGTGAATATATGGCTGCACATAATCTCAATGGCTTAAACATCCCATTTCTTAAATTCATTTATGGAGTGCTGTATCTTAAAGAACCCTTAACAGCTCTTACTTTTGTATCTCTGTCAGGGCTGGCTTTCCAAGGTATTACAATGAATCTGAACACACTAAAGTGTTTATAAATTCCTTGTGCAAGGATTTATACATATGCAGGTATATTGAAAATGAGTACAAATCCTACTGTGCAGTTTCATTGTGCAAATATAGTTTCTTTGTAGTCTGAATCTCCAACCATTTCCCTATTTCAAGTATATTTTTATTATTCCAGTATTCTGCAAAAATATTCTGAAAAAATTAAACTCCATTCCACAATCCTTACAAGGCACAGTGTCAACACTCAGTATAACTTATTTTAACCATACTTTAGTGTTCTTTCTCCCCAGACACTATTTCCAGCAATATTAAATAGCTCAGTATTCGAGGCAGTCCCCTTTTAAGTAATAGCCTTCATCTTTGTCCCTGAAAAAACAATCATCCTCCTCCTTCAAGTACTCTTTCTCCAATCTACTTAATTTCTTTTCAGCTCCTCACACTTCCATATTCAAATTTTGCACAAAACTTTAATATTGATTTTTTTCCAACACATACTCTCATTCTGGATGCCTAGCTATTTTGGATACTGTCTTGAAGTTGCTGATCACTGCAACTTGTCATTTTGCTAGGCCCTCTGCCACTGTTATCCTTTATAACTGTTACTGACATCAGTCTTACTGCAGGTTCAGACAGGCAGTAGTCCACAAACTGTTTTTATCTTAACTGTTAGACTAGTAGAGTACAAACAAATCCTGTATCGTGTACAGCATCCTGCAGTACTTTAGATGCTAGTTGTTTGTTTTTTTATCTAGACATATCTGTTCTATAAAAGGTGTTGCACATCCCATGTCAGCAACAATACAAAATACCAAAAATGTTTACCTTGTCATCCCTTCTTGTAAACTTAAAAAAAACAACTTATCAGCAATTAACATGAAAGTGAAGTCATTTAAGACTCCTTGGAAAATTCTGGTAGAGCGAAGAAGGTTTCTCAAATTTTAAATGTTGCTCTAGTCAAAATTACACAGAATATGCAGTAATGTGTTTTTCAGATACTGTAGGTCTGAAGAGATATATTTTTTTTTTGTATACTTCAATTATAAAAACATTTAAAACATACAAACTTGTGCAATTTTTATTTTAATGAAGATGAGAAGTTCATTAACGAAGATAAATATTTCATTAGATGTTAAATAAAACAAAGAGATTTTTTGGCTTCTCTCAGCACAAAATTCCTTTGAAAGATTAATTAATACATGCAAATTATGCAAATTAGACCCATGCAAATATTTTATGAAGACAATTAAGGGAACCATTAATTACTGCTTTTTTTGCTTCAGTGAGATTCATTCATTTAATTTTAATTTCACTTTAACTGTTTTGATGTATAATCTTGCAGCTAAGAACTTTATCTTTCCTAGTGGGTCACTTAAACTTATAAATTTCATCAAGTGAGCAGCAACAGAAATCTGTAAAGATATTCTCTGGGCTATGTTTAGTATCAAGAGAAATTTTTGACACAATGCACTCCTAGAAACTGCAAAACTGGAAGGGAATGTGAGCTCATTCTTGGACAAGGTTCAACTGCTGGAAAAGCAATTAATTTGCTTTGGCTGTGCTAATATAGGGGAATTAGAAAGTGTGACACAAGACAAATAGAAATAATTAGTTCTCCAAAATGATGTTCTCATTAATATGGTTTGAACAGTAGAAATAAAAAACATTATTGTGGCATGTCTGCATTCTGTCCCTAGCCACAGGAGGTAGGAAAACGCAAGATACAGCGTTTTTTCACCTTTGTAGTTTGTATGGTGGTGGCTTTTATTATTTTTTTTTCTAGCTGCATAGTTTATTGTAGATTTTAAGAAAAACAAATTATCGACCTGATCCTGTTATCTAAAAATCTAATGCACTTGCATCAAACTTGAGGGGACCCTAGATTTCTAGCCTGTTGTCTTCCTGTGAAAATAAGCAGCTCCAAATATAACTGACTAGGCTTTTCACAACAACACACCCAAGTTACTAAATTGAAACTTCGATTTCAACATCTCACAGAGCTTAGTATGTTTGTTTTCCCTGTAGTTAAAGCTACTATAGCTCTATCAAAAGAGTTGGTGACCTTTCCTCCAAATCTGGAAACATAAAGGAAATTTTTTTCCCCTTAATGTGAATACATAGCCATGCATTTGCCAAAGTATATGTGGGGAGATTTTCATTTGCTCTCATTCTCAAAACTTATACCCGCATAAACCAGGTTTTCCACAAGCAGTGAAAATGGCTAGTTGGTACTATTCCCCAAACCAGGCTGCTACAAGGCTTTTGAGAATATTTGCTCACTTAACACTTCAAATTTCTTGGCTTGAAGCATAACTAAAGGTAATGTAACATTATGTGGCCCCCTCTAAACATGAAGGTATTGTTTTTTTTCCCCCTGCAGGTGATATGCCTTCCAGCTTCCAACTGAAGGGACCTTCTTCCTAAAATGTTGGTGTCTATATATCTTTTATCTGGAATCATATCCTACAATGCAATGATGTGATTTCATTTATTTCTTCTTTCAGTTAGGTGGCAATTTTACAATATCTGTCAGAAATTGAGATTTTTCTCTTTAATGACATCAAGGGGAGAGAAGATGTGACCATGCTTAGCTTGACATTTTTTGATAGATGATTACTACCATTAAGAAAATTCTCAAGTGCAATTACTAAAGAGGTTTAGCAAAAATATCCAAGAAAATTTCCAGAACTCACATTGTAATAATCCTGTATAAACATAATGCTGTCTTCTGGGACATTGCTGATAAGAGAAAATGTAATGAAGGATTTTAATGTGAAGTTAAAACCTATGAAACTTTCCTATTCTTTAAACAGTCATTTATTATTGAACAACATGGATATAATACTTCCATGTCCTAATTTGGTAAGAACATTTCACTTAAATAAGGATGAATTACCATACTACTTGCAAAATGCTGGGAAGTATCTTTTTACTTGACCATCAGTTCTGTGGCTATCCAGTGGGGTTTTTTTTCCCAAGTTTTATTAAATGTTTCCATCTTTGATTATTTCTTTCTAGACAAGTCTTAGAACTAGCACCTCATAACCTACCTCCTGGGCTTTTGTAGACTAGCCTGTGGTAAAAGCTTTTTGCTATTCAAATATTGTTCTCCTTTTGTAAGGATCTTCTTATTCTCCACCCACACAGCTATTTCTCTCAGTTTGACCTTTTTTGGCTTCTTCCTCAGCTTTCTGGTTTAGTTTCTCAGGGCTGCAATGTTCCTCCCATTGTCTCCCTCTCTGTGCTTCATAGCTGAGTAGTCTAATCCACAGACAGAAATTCAGCCACCATATCCATGTTGACAATTGACATAGCACTTTGTACTACTGGTCTATTCCCTTCTGTCTGACCTAAAACCTCAGCCTGCTTTTCTGTTCACTGTGTGAATGTTCAGCTGCTTTGACAGTCTCAGGGTGGGAAAACAGAGCTGTTAATCGTTTGCCCCTTCATATTCCTCCTCCTCTTCCATACTGCTACTACTTTTAGTCACTATGGACAACTCTTTTTATCTTGTCTGACAGTGAAGTTCAAAATCAAGGCATCCTGTCTGTTTGTTACTTCTGACTCTTCATTACAACAGTGTCTAAATTTCTTCTCATAGAAAGTCTCTGCCCCTTGCTTTCCTACCCCTTTCTGTAGCTGTAAACTGATATGCTGTTTCTTTCAAATCTCACCTACTAAAGCTTAGTTCTGTCTAAGTTGTATAAACAAATTCATATGGCAAAAATATTTTTCTAGTCTCCTTTGAATTGTCACTCCTTTTCAATTCCTTCACTGGCTCTTCCCTTTTAACAAGTGGAAATGCAGTACTTGAAAGGTTTTGCCTTACACTTCACCTTGTGTGTTACTCGTGGAGTGATGCTTCCAAATAAACATTCTCATAGTTCTTTTCCCCTATTGTTCTCCACAGTTAAGAAGACTCTCATGTAGTGCTCACAAGATTAAACTACAATCCTTCAAGATTGAAATCTTGATTTGTAAGTGAGTGACAGGAAGTGAGTGACTAATCCAGGTCAGGAATAGCGCCAGAATCAACAATGGGATCAGGAATACAAATTCACGAACACATGTAACTTCCTACATAAACCCAAAAACTCATTTACCAGCACAGTTACTAACATCTCATAGTCACCATCTCATCTCAAAATATATTTCTGTAAAGCTTTAATGGAAATTACATTACTTAGCTATACTGCTTTACTACTTTGTTGTTTGTTTTTTTACTTGGTCATAAATGGGGACAGTAATTTCAAGAATGTGGTAAGAAATATAGGTAGGGATGTGTGAGAGACTAAATCTTGTCTCTCTTGTTGTGAATCAACAAAGATAAAATCACCTTTGCTCCTTGCCCAAACAATAGCTGATGTGTATTGGGCAGACCCCACTGGATAACGACTCTCTGGAATGTGCAGAGACAAGATCATCTCTACCATCAGCTACCCCGGAAAGGGGGGATGGTGAAAAGGACAATGGTTTCACCACCTGGACACATACCTAAAAAACTGTATAAAAGATCTGAGCAACTACTGGCTTGAAAGAAGGAAAACACTCGGGGCAATGCTGCTCTGAAGAAAAACAAAGAAAATACCAGAGAGAAAAGGACAGAGACATCACCATGTAGCCTGGAAGAAGCAGACCAGGAGGAAGCCTCTCTCTGTGTCCTAAGTTCCACTTGCTGCAACACATGGAGTTGAAGAGGCTGCTCAGAGGACTTTGACTTTGGGATCTCTCCCTCCCCTCCAGCAGAGGACAGCACAGCCAACAAGGATGACATCTCCTCCACACCAAGGCAGTAACACTCTTCCCCCACAGACACAAATTGTCTTGCAAACTTCTTGGTGAAACTGAATTTTTTGTTTTGTGTGGGTTTGGGGTGTTCTTTTAATTAAGAAAAAAAAAAGGAAGCAGCTATGGGAATATTTTAATATTGAATGTGGGGACAGAATGCAAAGATGTTTCATAAACAGAGAAAGCACAAGAAAAAGGCATATTAACAAAGTTCTGGGATGGTATATCTGAGCCCATCTCTCTACTTGGCCAAAGGACTACTACATGAGTCACATATGGTAAAAAACATCAGATAATTTTCAAAGTTAGTGACCTGGGACTTCTTAAAAAAAAAAAGGGGGGGGGAAAAACCCAGTGTTTTCCATATCCCACATTTTTGTATCTCAGACAAGCGCTATATAAAATACAGGCTAGTCCACACATAACAGTGCAGCAAGAAATTATCCCATGAATATTTGCGGTTCCCCTAAAATTGCTAGAAAGGTCCCATAGGCCTTCTCTTTGAATTAATGTAATGATAAATATATTTTGGTTCAAAATTTATAAGCTATAAATTTCCATTTAATATAACCCAAGTCAAGAATGTAGTATGTTCAAAGGTATTCTAAATGAGCAAAAAGGGCTTGATTTAATGCCTGGTATGATTTGAGCCAGCCTTCAATATCCTGCATGGCTTCCAGCTGCTGCTCCAGAAAGGCCTGGATCTTCCATAGATATGGTTAAACCAATGCAGATGTCATCTACTTGTGGACAATCAAATAAACTTTTAAATAGTGTAAGAATTAATTTTAAGACAAGAATATGCTAACTTCTCTCTGAAAATCTTTTTTTGTTTTCAGAATTTCAGACATGCAGGGATGACATGGAAAATTAATGGTGACCTTCCCTGGTAGATTAACCCACATGGCCTTGATAAGAAATTTTCTTTTCTTCTTCAAAGCAGGTGGTGGCCAACAGTCAAAAAAGGCCAGTGGATGGCCTCTACTCATATTTAATGTTTTAAACCTGATCCAACATGCAACTCAAGACTTGAATTCTAATCTAGATTTGATGTTTCTTTTTATCCACACAAAATGCAGCACCCTTTTGGGAAAGAGATAATGGATCTCATTGTCTAATGGATTTCCTCCTATGTGAGTTAAGTGGATAAAGTAACTTAACGGCTACTAGCTTGTACTACTAATTTTTTAAAGCGCAGTACTTTTAGTAGAATTGAAAATTATTATTGTTATTTTGGCATAAGAGTTGTCTCCATCACATGTCACGCAAGTCACAACAAAGGAAGTGCAACTAGTAGAAAAATTTCAAAACATCAAATATTTTGTGGTCTGTTGATGCTGAAGTCTTAATGATTTCCTACAAGAATGCAACACAAATATTGACAGATGAAGTTCCTTTATAACAGGATGATACACAAACATCAGACATTTTTTAAATCTCTATAGTAGTTTAAAAAAACAAATGTCAAGAAACAATCTTCTTTATGACATGCATCATAGCTGACATGATGCCGCTTTCCAGAATTTGTCTAAGTAGTAAATGCGGCTTAGGGAAATGAAGGAAAGAGAAAAAAGGGACAGCTCTCTACACAGTGTAGAGGCAAACACAGCTTACAGTCAGCATCCCCATCCAACCTAAAGAGGTGCAGGAATATAATTCAGTTGTGAAAGTAGTAGAAATCCACTTTGCTTATAAAATGATAGGCTATAGAAATATCAGTCCACTGAAATGATATAATTTTAATCATTTTTCCCTTCTGGTTTAAATGATACAGTCCTTTAGTTCTTTCTCTACAAGGCAAAAGGTGATTTGTTTTTCAGCTGATGAGACTATGCTAGCAAAATTCATTTTCCTAGGCTGTTCATATTTTAGTTACCTTCTGAGGGAGAAGATGATGGGAAAGGATACTTATGGGAAACATAAACAGGTAGGATGGTGGCTTGTAGCTTCCAGGTAACAAGAGAACTGGGGTGATCTCAGAAGTCTGTAAGGTATGAACTCCTCCATCCTATTCTCTTTCAATAATATGAACGTGGAGGAGGGAGGAAGGGAGTAAGAGATAAATGAAAATGAAACTAGTCAAAATAATTATATATAAACAACCTCTTTGGTGCACAGTGCATTTTAATATTCTTACTGTCCTGAGTTTTCCTGCTCAACTCTGTATTAATCATTAATTTTACACATAGTTGCTTTAAAAGTGCCCTAAAGTACCATGTTGGAAGAAAGCCTCTGATTGATTAATCATTTATCTCAGTAGAAAAGCCATGAACATATTTGATTTCCAGCAGCTTCATATACATATACAGCTATAAAATGAGAAGTGAATTGCAATAGATAGCAATTTCAAAGAAAATGTGAAAAACATTTATGCATGCGTTGAATAAGAGGGCTTTGCAAGAACAATTTGAACACGTATCTGTTTACTAATTCCATGCCCTTCCTTTGCTTTTTGGGTGACAGCTGAGAGGATTATGTACCTTGGAGTTTAAAGGTGTAGCTAAAAATGACCCATGAACACTATGAGTCAATCATCTATTTACAGGTTTCTGCCTATAATCAATACCACCTTCTCTTTAAGTTAATCAATGTTGTCTTTAATTGATTATCTTGGTTTGAAAACCTGCCAAAGTGCTAGACTCCTGGCCAGAAACATATGGAACATACTTATTACTGTTTGTTATTGTAAGGTAATGTAAGTATTTATTCATGGTTGAGGAAATATGAAGGAATATACATTGTTATTGTATGTTTCCTCATTGAACATTCAGTTTTTCAATGGTAGGAGATGTCATAAATGTCTAATGTACAATCTAGGCTTAAAATCTGAACCAAAAAATCAGTAAAACAAATGTCTTTAAAACTTGAAATCTGGTAAAGCTAATAAGGCTTACTCTTCCTATAGGAAATACAATAAAATATTTTAGTTAGGGTACAGGGAGCAACCCCAGCCTTTTCTAAAATGTATAAAAATTATAGAACCTATCTTCAGAGATACACCTGCAACAGTAATGAAATTCAATGTGCTACACACAGATTGATGTTGTTATTTATTATTATGTATATAATGTCATTGAAGTGCATAGCACTGTACAGATGAATAATAAGTGCATGACCCTGACATTAATACAAGGCGTTACACACTATGGTCAAACAGCAGCTGAAGTTTAAAGGCACTAATCAGAAGGAAAATGAAGCATTATAAGTAACTGTTACTGCAAATAGGAACAATGTTTAACCAGCAAGAAGTCTGAACAAAAATAACACAGAATCAAGTGGACTAACTGAAGGGAGACAGTAAAGCAGCGCCACTAAATGTCACTGAGAGTCAGACACTAAGAGTTTCCTCCCTTTAACATCACCGCTAGGTATGAAAATATTTTTTGTTTGATCATATGAATGACAAAATAGAAGAGCAAGGCAGGAAATACACTAGCCTTCACCTTCTAAAATGGAACAGTTAATGTGTATATATTTTCACCAATGCATCAATTTGTTTGACAAACCCTGGCACACAGAGAAGGATCAATAGTAAGACAGCAGACGTCACTCCCCAGTGGGTCACTTTTGTTGTTTTCTTCTCACTTTCCTTTTAGCTCAGATCACTACTATTACCCAGACTTCCTAGAATAACACTAAGGAGTGCAGTCAAATGAAATTGAAACAACTTCAGAAACCTTAATAATGGAAAACTTAAGGAAGAAATGTGATAATTATACAGATAAAAGTTAAAATGCAAAATCTTCCAGATTGCTGGAAGTCACACTCTCACAAAGCATGGTATTTGACAAACATAGACAGACCTTCTTAATGTTTGTTGAATCCTAAGCTGAAAAAAAAAGACTTCTTGACAAATTAAATGGAGATCACAAGGTTCTTAAAAAAAAATTAAAGAAATCTGGCTGGGTGGAAAAACAGTCCAAGTGACTGAAAATCACAGAAAAAATAATCTCCAAAATACCCCAGTCCATTGCTGCTGCACAGGACATTTTTACATTTCTATGGATCTGAATAGTCAGACATTTGTTTCCATAAACAGCCTAGCTAAGTAGCAGATGTTTCCTTGGGCTGTTATTCAATATTTCTAGAAAAAAGAAAAAAAAAAATTCCTTTCCCTTCCAGGCTTCTGACAGCTTTCTTTCCTGCTCTTCACTTCTTTTCCCTGCTGAAATGTTCAACCTTTACAATGGGCCTGCACAACAGGTGGGCTGTGAGTCTCTTGCAGCTTGAAATACCATTTGTTTGGCCCATCAGCTTCTGAGAAGCATCATGGTCTGTTTGATTTGCCCAGTTGCCAAGAGGCAGCAACAAGATGTAAAGCAGAAGATGTTTATTTCCTAGCTCATCACTGATCCCTCAGAATACGCGTTATCTCCTAGTTAGCACCTGGTCAAACAGCAGACACACGTAGCTCTAAATCATACACACACACGGCCTCACAAGTCAAAGAAGTGGCACAATAAGAAAGATCTCAGATACACAAAAGTAGTATTTCATCAGTTGGGGAGGTTGAAATAGAGGTAGAGGGAAAAATGAGAAAGCAACAATACAAAGGAAGTGGAAACAGTACTGAAATGGATCAGCAAAGAAGGAACATCACATGAGAAAGTAAAAAATTAATTTCATTCTGAAAATGACCTGGTAAATACATTTGAGCATCCTGGCTTTACAACTAAGGAGAACTACAAGTCTTTGGATTGAAGTCCCACGCAATAATATACAAGTAACAACAAATCCATCGTACTTACGTAAATAAAAACGGAGTAAATGATGAGCAAGTGTCAACTGAGTAAAAATGCAGACTTTACAAGTTCATATATAAATCATTGTATTTAACTCTTCTAAGATGTTTTGATAAGAAAAAAGGCAAGAAAAAATGATAAAACATATACAGAATCAGATGCTATTCTTGGGTTTAACAGCTTAATACTGTAGAAAATATATGAAAATTGCTTTACATTTTACAGATGGATGATCTCGTCTTTGTTAAGAGACATTTAAGTTAAACATGCTTCAAAGAGAACTGATGTCCCCAGAAAATAAATTGATTTAAGGATATTGAAAATTATTTTAAAAAAATCATAGGTCAATATGAGAGTAGTCTTGCAGTGGAAAACGTGTCCTCTCTACAACAGCAGCCAACACTGATCTCAAAATCTGCAAACACTTGCAAACACTTAAGTTTTATATAAATTAGGCCAAGAACTCTGATGCCATTGGAACTGGAAATAATGACAGAAAATGTCATGTGGGAGTGACTGAGACTGGTTAAATGCATAGGTAGAAACACAGATATGAGAGCACTGGGAGACACCGTTGAAAGGGAGCTAGTAATAACAAATGATTGGCTGACGGTAACCAAGAATGAAGTTGGAGAGAGCAAGTGATTTGGACTAACTAGACAAAAAACAGAACCCAGTGGTGGTAAAGAGAATGAAAGATAGGGACAGAATATAGACAGGACAAGAAAGGCAGCTAAAGTAATTTGAACTCTCTTAGAGAGAAATCTTGAGAAGTAACACGATATGCAGTATGTGCATAGAATATTATAAGCCAATAACTGGTGATGCCTAAATCTTGAGTAACAAGGATATCAGGTGTAAGAAGTCAAAATTAGAGGCTGGAATTATGTCTGGGTATAAAGAGAAATTTTTATTGAAATGTGAGAAAAAAAGAAGGCAGTGTTTATAACATGTGGAAATGGCTATTAGAACTTATACAAAGACCAGATATGAGGAAGAAACAAGAATACCAAAGCTTAGAAGTGATACAGGTTGCCACAAAAATTAAAGGAGGATTCAGTGCCTAAGAACATGAAATATATCCCAACAAGCATCTGTAAAACACCCATGGCAAAATGGTCATTCCATAGACCACACATAAGATATTAATTTATCGGTTACTTGGTTAGCTTTATCACTGTGACTCTGAAGATTCAAGTCCGTAAGATTGTCAGATGTCATCTCACAGTGAAACTTCTGACTTTGTAGCTTATTGTTGAAAAGAAAACCCTAGGAAATTGTTACCTAGGACATTATTCAAATGGTGAAGTAAAACACTCAACTGTTAGGAAATGACAAAATTAAGATTTAACATATGAAATCACTCATACCTCTCCTGTACAGCATGATGTCTAACGATTAGAGTATTATATATATAAAGCAGGTATTATATAAAGCATGGGAACACACACTGAGCACTGAAGATAAAGAAAATATTGGATAGATATCCATTTATTCAACTACATCCTCGCCCCTCCACTGAATGAGACAAGGTACTGTGAAAAATACAGTATCTAATCACATAATTAAAGATTATATCATGATGCATGCACAGACGGCCGAACAAAGGTGCAGAAGACAACCTTAATTCTACTATTTCCTAATTTTGGAAAGCTTGACTTTACAGCCTTGATAATGGCCTTTTCCAATAAAGTTTTGATCTCATAAGAAATATAATCACAGATTTCCACATGCCTTTGTCCAAGATTTGTACATCAGAAATGGAGCTGTGTGCACAAGCTTTACAGAATGACCAGAAGTTCCTTTTCAATGTAGAAGCCCTTCAGATAGCTATCTTTCAAACACAAATAGACCAAGAAAGAATGAAGGACTATCACTTGGTGAGATTATTACACTGATTTTACTTGTTGAAAAATAGATTAAACAAGTTTCAAACCAATGCAGAAAATAATTTAGGTTAGGCTTTCAGGCAAATGACTGAAGCTGTATCTAAGCAATTTTTATTAATGTGGAGGACAGCTATAGAGCAGCTTTCCCCTAGTACTTAGGCACCAGAAAGCACAGTAGGCTCTTGATAGGGTCCAAAATCATAATTTCTTTCTCACTTCTTTGCAGCAGCTTTCAAAGGCCTTACAAGTAATTTCATGCAGGACTATACAGTCAGTGTTCTGAGTTGCAGTTGCTTTCTTTCTCTATTCCTGGATCTGTTCAAGATCTCAATTTCCTGCCTTATCCTTCCTGGGACATAAAACAACAGACAGCCCTGGAAGCTTTTATGTGCATGGTAGCTGAGTGTCTCTTTTTCTTAGATCAGCAAAACACAGTCTAAAGCCACACAGCATTACACTTAACTACGTTCTCAATAAGCCTACAGAAGATCTGGAGTACTAGAAAAAGCTAAGAAGAAACAATTGGTGGGAAAGGGCTTAAAAAGCATAAATTCACTTTGCTAAGAGACAGGGACAGCAGAACAGACTGATTTGGAGAAAGACAGATAATGTGCTAGAAAGCAAAAAAGAAAGTATTTGCAGCCCAATAAGGAATTGAGGTATGAAATTCTGATTGGCAGACAAAAGGAACAGAGTTTGTGCTATGGGAGGATGCATAGTTAAGGAAAAAATGACTGAAAGAATAGAGTGGGATAGGAAAATTTTGAGGACAGGCAAAGCGTTTCCTGGAATGCAGACAGGTATTTTGGATGGGGAAAAAAAAGTAAAGAAAAAGGTCTGAGAATTCATGGAAACTGCACAGGGTGAGAAGACTATTAGCCGGTTTCAAGAAGCAGCTGGAGTGATGACATGTAGAAGTATAAAATTAACTGGAGGAAAGCAGAAAAGGTACTGCTGAGACAATTGCTAGAAAATAGGAATTAAATGAAGAAGACAAAATAGCAGCCTGAGAGAGAGAAAATTTGGTTAAATTTCCTGTTCTTATCAGGATAGCTTTAGAAGAAAAGAATGACATAATTTGGGTGTGATTTGGCAAGAGGAAGACATGACAAGAACTCCATATAAAAAGAATGGTCAATGGGGAGGACAGTGCAGAAGTAGAACACTTTCAGAGGGGATCAGATAATGCATAAATGGAGTGATGTTTAAATGCAATGAATATGAATGTACAAGATTTGGGAGGGGAACTACTGGTAGACTGAAAGTTGAGAATGTGGAATTTATAAAGAAAATTTAAAATTAATAATGTAGGCAGACAAATAAATGGTAAGTAACCAGAAGAGGGAAAAAAAAAGTCAGTGGACACAAGAAAATAAAAGCAGCAGTAAATGTCATTGTTCTAGTGCTTAGTATGAGGCTTGGTAACAAAAACAGTATATAAAAGTCAAACAGTATCTTTGTATGGTACCTTTTTGTGTGGGATGAGGGGGTCTTGGGAAACCGGATTGGGAGCTAGGCATAGGCATCTAGTGAACCTACAATATGTATGGAGAAGAGGATAATCTGCTTTATTATTATTTTAAACAGAAGCAAGAAAGAAAACATTTCAAACCAGTGTCTACACCAGTTCCTAATAACTTAGTATCTGTTTATATCTGTTAAAAAATATGTAAGCATATATGAGGCTCATAACTGGGTTATTTATTATGATTACTCGTTAGCATTTTATGGATACTCCAACAAACTGTTATCTACCCAGTATTTTTTAAAAACAAACAAACTCAACTCTAAAATATCCTGTTTCTTTCTATAGCCTCAAATTTAAATTTCTTTACATGAACTAAAACTGTATCTGAATAAGTGCTACATGATGAAAAACAGAACAGAACATAGCCCCCCCTTATTGACAAATGTAATTATCTTTTACGCATAAATTCATCCTATTCCTTACTCACAAAAGTGATAGTTAAAAATAGCAACATTAAGTATAAATTCAAATTGACAAGCATCATTTTATTTGTAACAAATAACAGATAAAATCTTCATTTTTAATTATGATTTCCTTGTATAGTATTTTCTTAAGTGATGAAATTATACTTAATATTTCAATTATTTCACTTCCCCACAGAATGCTGCAGCTTTCCTGCCTTTGTTTGCTTAGTTAGAGAACTGTAAAGCATGCTGAATACAGTAAGTTGAAAAAAACTTAATGATGGTGGAGAAAAAGACTCTTAACCAAGACATCCTTTGATACCAAGATATGTATTTTTAAGAGAAATAAGAAAAGCATAAATATTTCCCTAGTTACTACTTTTTCCCAGAACCTGAAACATGCAAGATATAGTATTACTATTTAATATAGTGCATATTCTACATAATAATTCGTCTATAGTGCATACTAGAGTATACAAAATATCACAGATGAAAATGCAAGCACCTAATTTAAATTCTGCAAAATTGGAAAGATATGGTCTTTGTGGCCCTGATGAAAATTTAAAAATAAGAATTGAAAAAATCAGTTTCACCCACTGTAAAGCTTTTGTAGACTTCTGCAGATAAATCCTACAAGGAGTCCATCTCTACTGTGCATGCTTTATCCCAGTGCTGAAGGAATGACATAATTCTTTCCCTGCAACTCTCTTCATTACTGCAAACAACTGCAGTTCTAGCTATTTAAGAGTGCAGAAATTGTCTTTCCTGTTCTGTAAGTGCTTATCTCCTTGATATCTAGACAGGCACAGAAGAAGAATCAGAATGAATGCAGTAGGGAATGCGAGCTTGATGAGGAGCTGGAGGTAGCAGAGAATACAGGTGGAGATGCTGTACCAAACAGGAAAGCTTGCAAAGGGGAATGTCAATGCAGCATGGAGTCTCTGAGTGGATGGATAATAGGAGGAGGCAACAAGAAAGGTCACACAGACAGGGGACTGTGGGTCACTGAGAAAGAGCTTGCAATTCAATAAATAATCAGGGTGGTATGAAACTGACTTCAGGACAAAATGCTGAAAGCATGTGAAGTTATGAAAAAAGAAACACGACATAATGCAGAGCCAGGAAATAGTGAGATTAGCCATGACAAAACCTGGAACTGGATTGAGGAGGAAAAAACTAGGAGGAACTGTGACAGAGATTCAGAAATATGTGCTACCAAGGAACACAGAACAAAGGGCATTTATGGTGAAAGGGAATCCTTCTTCCAGTGCTGGAACTGGACACAAAGAGCCCTGAAACTTAGCATTACTTGTCCCCTATTAATTATTTCTCAAACTGTTTTAGAAACCTGTCACCCTATAATAGCTGATTCACAGTGACAAATAAGTTTCTACAGTTACGTTTGTGTTGCAAGATTACATAATGTAGTAGATCTAAAAGTTTTTAACTGCTGGATGATGATTAAGCTGAATATATTAAACTATAAGAAGGGAGATTTTTTTTCTTGCTTTTTTTTAGCTTTTCCTTAAAAACACCCCTGTTTTAATTATATGTTAAGACTGCAAAGTAGAGACAGGATATGTCAGAACTAAGGTTGCCTTTGCAACAGGATTCAGTATCACAACCAGAATGCATCATGGTCCAGTCTTCAATTAAATAGTCCTCTGTGAATTTTCATTTTTCTTTTAACCTGCAACACCTTGGACAGATGAATCAAGGAAAGATCATCATGGCTCAGAATGCTAAATCCTTGATTTCATTTGTTGCAGAAATAGTAATCCATGAAATGAACCTAACTAGGCAGAGAATAGCAGATAATGAAGTGCTGTTTCTTTGTAGTTTGGGATACATCCAGTGGAAACATTCATGAAAATTTAGGTCATCTTAATCTGTTTGTGACTCTCCCAGTTTTCCAACTGGAATACTCAAGACTTCACTTCCTTGCATGAATGTTCTGA
Organism: Dryobates pubescens; assembly: GCF_014839835.1. Classification (NCBI taxonomy): domain Eukaryota; kingdom Metazoa; phylum Chordata; class Aves; order Piciformes; family Picidae; genus Dryobates; species Dryobates pubescens. Next base: position 29,196,739 of record NC_071618.1, on the reverse strand, counting down.
AGAGAAATTAATTAATGTTTTCAAAGACTTCAGGTACAGCAGTGACTAGTGTAACACACTGGCCTCCCAAGAAATTAGAAGTCTACCTTTGCACAGAGGAAAATAACAAAATGACTCGATTATAACAAAATGACATAATGACTGGATTTCTTGCTAAATGAATTATGTCAAATGGTGCTTTGAATAAGGCATACATTGTATGGGAAGGAAAGCAGGATTCTGGAATAACAAACCTCATAAGATGTACCCACTTTCCAGGCAACATTTAATCTGGCATATTCCAACTTCCGAGTTATTGACTTTGCAGACATAACTTGCTTTAAATATAAATGGATTTGTTTATACACGTTTGTCTTTCATAAGAACTTAATGTCTCTTTTTGTATTTGTTTATATGCTCAGCACATTAAAAGCTTGTTGACTTTTTATTCCGTTGTTACAACCTCCTTGTAGCACAGTAGTAGCAACTCTTTAGGAGTTAGAAAATGTGATTAAATAACACACAGAATATGTCAAACGGTATGGTTAAGATGATTGACTCCGAAATGCAAAATAAAGGCAGTTCAGAGTGATTACTGCAGCTAATAATTTTAGACTTGCCTCTGAAAAATGCACCTTCATTTACAATTGAAAACAAATGCTATTTTTACTGTTTAATATTCATGTAGGTAGATTTAGCCTCATTTCTAAAGAAGACATTGTAACACAAATACTATCTTAAAAATTTGCTCTTTAATAGTATCTGGGTGTTTGCAATATTTATATATTTAGATTCACAGGGGAAGTAACATGGCTCTCATAAGTATTTCATATACAAATTTACTCAGCAGATTTGTTTTATTAAAATGCAAATAATGGAATATGGCAAATGAAAAATCCAAGAAGGGAATAAACAGTTTATTTATCGTTAATGCTTGGAGCAGCTTATTGAAACACACCTTTCAGTAACTGCCACTGAATATTAGCTATGAAATTCTCATCATGCCTTGAATGTTACCCATTAGATTTAGCCATTTGTATAGTTAGAAGGCTCAAAATGTTTGAAATCTACCTTTAAACACAGTTATCTCAAATCTAACTATACATTTTCACAAAATCTGCATTCAGCATGTCTGAGATTCAACCCAATATTGCTTCAAATTAATTATTCTTCAATTGCTGTGTATAAACAGAAATGACCTATTAATTTAAAGAAAATCTATCAGCGCAGAATGTATTCTCCCTTATAAACAAGCAAGATGAACTTGACCTTGTTTGAACTTGTTTTGATGTGGCCCAGATGGTAGGCTACATGCTTGAATAGCAGTCTAAAGCTGAGGAAAAACTCATATAGCAAGATCTAGATTTATAGCCTTTTGTAAATTCCTACCTTGTATTGTCCTTTCAGCATCTGTTCTGCCCCCGCTGCGGTCAGCTTCTATCTCTGGGGTCAGAGAGTCTAGAAACATAGAAAGGTAAGACTGACACATATTTCATTTGATTCTTATAGCCTTTTTACAACCTGTTACTCCAATGCAGAATTACAATACAATCAACCTTTGTCAGTTTTTTTAATGTTGAACAATGACTGGAGGCCAGGACAATTTTTTGTTGGACTAGGAAGATTAATGAGCAATAGATTTTTCAAGCATAAAGGGGGGAATAAAAAGAAGAGAAAAAAAATTGACTTCTCAAGCTAATAATATAAAATTGTCCTAGTTTGAACATCTCTCCAGTGAGTTTATTTGCACATACTATATAAAGTAACAAAACAAGGCATCACTTCAATGAAGGAAAAAAATAATTTTTCCCCCTTCTATCATGTTATAAATATTTCAATATAACTAGCTTCTTTTGGCACTTAAATTGAAAGTTCACGACAGAGAGGCAAAAATTGGCTTCTTACCATTTAGGACCCTAAGACTCTCTGTTGAAGCTGCCTGTTTCAGTGTCTGTTCTGCTTGCTCCCGTCGTTTAGTCTCAAATTCAAGTGCTTCCTGCAATTTCCTCTTTGCCTTCTTTTCCTTTTTTAGCCTTTTCTGAATTATTGCTAGGGAAAAAGAAAATTAGTGAACTTGGATTTAGATCTGAAACTTGGCTACATATTCAGAGTCACCAAAAATGCCATATATGTAACAGTTCATATAAATTGATTAATTAGACAATACCAATTTAAATTACTTGAAATTTGCTGGACCTACACTGGTGTATTCTGTTAGCTGCTGTTTCATATCATAGCACTGAAAACTGTAGGTGATATTCAGCCATAGCATTTATTTTGTAATAAACAAGTGACAATCTGTGAATGTCCAAATCAGAAAACCCTACAACAAGCAATGAAATGCACTTTTTACATCATCTGATGCAGACATGGTTCTGTTTCTGGAGGTGAGGTGCTTTTGGGGGGATTAAATCCATGATTTTTTTTATTGCCCATTGCACACAGTTAATAAACACACAGCAATGAAGTTCTTCCCTGTCTGCAGCTTCTCTCCCACAAGAGGGAGATCCAGCTGCTTGGGTGCCCGGGCTGTAAAGGAGCTCAACTGCCACCCTGCTGCGATTCCTGTTCCTGAGGGAAAGGCCCTGAACTTTCTAACTTCCCTCCAAGCTGCTGCTTCCTGCAATGGTTCTGACCTCTTAGTGCCCAATCTCTTCCCTGTATTTATTTCCTACCTACATTTCCCTTTGTCTTACACTTTTCTCTTCCTTGCTTTCTGTCATCTCCTGTCCCATCAACCAAGTAACCTTGAAGAATTCATATCAAATTCTTCATGCTGCTGGATCCTCCAGCCACATAAATATTACTTTGCTTTGTCAAATGTGTGGCAAAATTCTGGGAAAGGAAGGAGTATTTTTAAATTAATAAGCATTAGAAGGCTCTCATTTAGCAAAATGTTTGCCTTGTACCTCTTTGGTTAAAATTTCACAAGGCAAAGGGTTGGAAGATCAGGATGAAACTTCATCACAATTTTATTTTCTATGTAATCAGTGACATACACCCACAAAGTGAAGATTCCATAATCCCTACACGAAGGAACACATTGCAGGTCACATTCCTGATGGAAAAGGATATGTGAACAAATCTTTCTACTTGATAAAAGCCAAAGTGAGCCTCTAAACAAATCATTATAAATTGTAGAGCATATCAGTATCTCCCCCTTCACACCCCAACCCTTTTTACTTAGCACATTTAGGGTGTTCAGGGATGTGTATGTAAGAAGCTTATTTCTCATAAGATCCTCCTGGATAACTGTTTCCTGAAGACTGTTATTTTTACACTAATATGAAGAAATATTTCACTATGCTACTCACTAAAGAATTCTTTACCTACACTGAAAGAATTATCCTTACCAAAACCAGAAGCTAGGTGACACTAGGTTTGACTGCCAATGTCTATCTAGACCTGTATCTCACTCCAAATTAATTTTAGCTACATGCCCAGGGATGAATGCTGGAAAAGGTAAAAAAATACTTCCACCAGCTCATATTTATCACAACATGCAAATAATGGAACTTTCAAAGGGATCTGTCATTGCTATTACGATTTAATTTATATGCTAAGAATAATCACTTTTTGGTTGATCTTCAATATTTTGTGTTGCTTTACAGAACTATTTAGACACAGAATGGACATAAGCACATACCCTGTAGTCAGAATAGCTGCATCATTTATGTCCCAGACTTTGGAATTTTGTCTCTTTCTCATTTTGTATAGCACCAACTACTTTACAGGCTAAGCAGCTTAAACTATCAAAGAACATCTAGTATCTATACAAACGCTAAACTAAATACATTTTGAATCATTGCATGGTTTAAATGTTTTCATTGTAAGTACTTTGAAAGTGATTGCAATAAATGAGAAGGAATGAGAAGGAAACATATGTTGCTTTCTGAATTAAAATGTCATCATGGCTGACACATTGTAGATGTGACTACAGCAATCAGAGCCAGAATTAGCAATCCCTTACTGTGTAGCTGCTCACAGAAGAGATATTATGCTACTTTCGCCATTAGATGAGACACTTCCTACAACCTTAGGACTTACTAATTGGAATATTTACAAAGAAGGAGGGAAACAGCATGGTAAGTTATCAGCTCTGTAGAACATACAGAGCAAGAGGAGTGGATTTTATGTTAAAAAAAAAAAAAGGCAAAAATATTCAGATGAAAAAAATCAAGAAAAAGATGTTTGACTTGTTTGACATGATGAGCTGAAGATAAGTGTTGCCTAATGGTGAAGATCCCATTCACCTAATGGATTTTGACCTGTATTCGACACTTTAACTCATGTTTCTCTACCATAGTTCTTAACTGTATTTAATTTTTTTCACCTGGTATCTTCTACCAGGGGTGTGGTATATTTCTCATGCTTCCATTAAGACGTGTGAAATTTTCTTTTAAATAGGACGCTTGCTGTCTGGAAAAGCAATACCAGGTAAAGCCTCCTATACATTTTTCTACCTTTAAGTGAAGAATAAATTCTCACAATGATTACAATCTGGCCTTATTCTTCTCTCTCCTACCTGGACCTGTTAGTTAAAAAAGTAAACTATTACATTTCTTTCTTTTGTAAAGATGTATCCACTAGCAGAGATAAGTCATCCTCATTATATTTGTTTTGCTGCATACCACCATTAAGTGTTCAAATCTGTTCCTCTAGTCTGACTCGTTTACCAGTGCAATACCATCATTAGAGGGAGACATACATAAAAGTAGGTCATTTATCACACTGAAAATAATGTTGTACATTATTTCAGTGCCCTGAACAAAATAAGGGACTATCCCATGCACTTTTCTGACACAAAACTCTGAGTGAAATTAATTATGCTTAATTTCAACTGCTCAAAACATGTATGTCTAACCCAGCTTGGCCAACTATATTTCCTCTGGAGTTAACAGGAAGATAAAGAAGTGATCACAGTGTAATTGAACCCATCTACATGTCTGAGAACAGGACATACAAATTTATTTCTTTATTGACCAGAAATGAAACTTGTACTAACTCAGACAAGGTGCTTAACTTTTAGGTGGCAAAACTCTAGTATGGTCAAATGGATTCCCCCTCCCACTTCTACTCTGCACGTGATTGCCTAAGTCTAAAACAACTATATATTTGAGCAGTAGTGAGACACAGAGGTTGAAGGATGTGAAAAATAAACAAGCTCTTTTACAAAACTACCTTAAATGTGCAAAGCAGTGCAGTTGTGCACAAAAAGATCACAGCTGCGATAATCGTGACTAGTTAACCACATTCTCAAAAGTTACAAAAAGGGGAATTAATGATGTGTCAGTCTTACCCTGTAATGGGTCAAGGCATGAATCAGGATTACATTGTGTACTTACTGCCAGCATGATAGTTAAAAGTTGTGAATCCAAGTGTTCCTGGGAATCTCTGTTTAGCTAGTTCCCAGTATATTAAATTAGACAGGAAGACAGTTGTAACTCTAGCTCTGCAAAAATACGCATCTGGCTTGTCATGGTCTGTGTTAAACAGCAAGTGAGCCCCAGAGGTTAACTGTCCCTTGCAAAGTAATTAGAGACTATAAAAATGGACCCATAAAGAAAGATGGGAGCATCTTCATAATGCAACTAGTTAATGCAAATCACTCTAAACTGCCTTAACTTTACCATCAATGAAATAGTTTTAAAATCTTTAACATGCAAATACTTTACAGTGGGGTGCTGTTAAGGTTTGAAATGCCACTAATGGATACTGCCTTATCAAGAAGAACCTTAACTGTTCTACAAATACATGTTTGATATACCATGCATTATAAACGCCTTAACAGCAGCCCACTGTTAAGATTATATTGATTACATACAGTTTGCCTAAATAAATAATATATGACCCTAGCACATAAGAACAAAGACAATAGTTCCTAAAACTTTACAAATTTTTACAAATTCTTAAATTTAATAGAAATTGTCATTGTATTGAGGAGTGATCCCTTTTCATAATGACTGCAACCTGCCAAAGACCGTGACAGCACCTATGGTGTTTATAATTGTGTTGTGTATTACTCATGTAATAAGTAATAATCAGGAAAAAAAAATGAGGCTAAAAAAGAAGATTCTTGTCCTGAATCTCATCAAGATCCTATGCAGAATCAGAGAGCTTGTAATATTTCCTGTCATGTAGTCAGCCTGGACATAATACAAGGTGAGAAGGAACAGTTTTGATCAAACAGAGATGTTTGAAGAAAGAATCTAGTTTTCCTATGGAAATAAATTACAAAGTGTTTATGTCTGTTTAATTAAGATACCTCTGTTCTTCTGCTCCACAGCCAACTGTTTTTCAAGTGTTTCCCTCAGTTCTCGTTCCCTGAAGAGTTCCATCTTCAGCTCTGTCTTTTCCAGTTGGACCTGTTTCTCTTGAGCTCTGGCATTGTCTATAGCAACCTTTAGTAGACCCTGTTCAAAGATAAAGTTGGATAATGTTCAAAGAACGTTTGAACAACTGACATAATAAACAACTTGTTTTATTGTTCCTTGGTTAGTCATGTGAGATTTTGCAGGTGAAATAATCCTGTCACTGGGTCGAAGACTCCTAATCATCAACAGCAAGTTTTTGCTGGAATTAATTTTGACAGGTGGACAAAAATCTGTAAAAAGCTGAAAAGTCAAATTTCCCCAGAAAACATAAACTCTCCTTTGATTGTGCATGCAACCAATGTGAAAAAGTGACAAGGGGATGGATTTATTCTTTGTAAGTGACAAAAGAAACAAGCCTACATCAAGCATTTGCCTCTGATCAAAAGTCTGCCCTATTAAAAAAGATTAAGAGTCTCACAATCACATCGTCCACACAACAGCAAACTCAATCCCTAGCACAACTCAAGCCGATGGAAATTACCAAAGCATAAGAGACTCCTTTAAAGGCTTTCCATTTTGCTTCTGATTGTTGTTAATTATTATTATTTTCATATATTCTCATATTTCATATTGTTTCAAACATTCAGTAGAATGATTTGGATTCTAAAGAGGACAGTCACAAAGTAGAAAGATATCCCAGTTTTTAAAAGTCCATTGCCTGACCTTCTACAATTTTTATCTCACAGCAGAGAACAAAATGCAATCATTTCTCAATTTCCTGTCCTGGTATGGCTGAAATAAACCCTACCTTTTTTTTGGTTGTTGTTGTTATTGTATCAGGAAATAATGCTTCAGCCTATTCTAAACTTCTCTTGAAAACTCCACAATTCCTTCTTTTTCACAAGGAAAAGGAAAGAAACAAGAAGATTCCAGCACAGCTAATAATAAGGTAGTTAGGACTAAAATAGGGCATGATAAAGAGGAGAAACAAAATTTAAATAAATGAACATAGAAAGAGGAAAGATTTTCTTTTCCATTTTCCAGAAGCATGGCCACAAAACTCTTAGGTCTACACCTGAATTTCTCATCTTGAAGCTATCGTAATAGAGTAGATAATGAAACACGGATATGCATATATGAACCTCCATGGATATGAACCTAACTCTTCTGTATCCTAAGCAAGTCTCTGTATCCTAGGCAAGTCTCCTGAGAACTTAGCAATACAGATAATTTGACCCAACAGAGATTTAATTACTGATATAAAGCAAAATAATGCCAAAAAGACAGACTGAAGAATACCTCCCAGTAGGTCTGCTAGGCTACCAGATAAAAAGCTCACACTCAAGACCTGGCTTCAGAACAGCCACACTCCAGATATGAAATCATGTCCCTCAGCTCCCAAGTAAGCTTCCTCACCCCTGAGGCACACTTCCTATAATGGATTCTGGGTTGCCTGTTTTTCCAGCAAAATTCTTTAAGAATCTCCAAAAAATAATGGCAAAAGAAGACAGCCTGGTACATTTCAGAAATGGATTTTTCATTATGTTCATCTGCACATTTATCCCACTAATCCCATATTAATGCCCACTTTGAAATTTGTGTCCTTCAAACTCCTCTTTTAAGTCTGTTTTGAGAGCCTGTTATATTCAGCACCTCTCATTCTTACCTCAATGGTTTCCTCCAGTGTTGTCTCATTCAGAGCTTTATGCTTTGTAGCTCTGTTACACTTCAATCTACTAAAATGCACATGAGCTGAAAGAACTCAACACCTTCTGACTGCAAGGCCAGATAGTTATCAAAATTGTATACACTACGTAAGTATAGAACAACATGTGAAATATCTAAGAGTGGTTAACACAACAAATGTGCTTACAAATATGTTTAAAGTTTTAGCAGTTTTTTCTGAAAAAAAACCACCAAATTATATTTAAAAATAGATGAAACACAGAGGTATTTTGTGTTGAATGTTAAATGCAGATAACTATTAAAGAAACCACAAAAAGCTAAAAATAAAGTTGTACAGACACAAGCAAGGTAAAATACAAATTGAAATGTTTGTAAGGCTTCTCCCACCTACTTTTAAAGTTAGTAACTACCTGAATTCTGTTCCCTTCCCCCACCATATTCTCCTATATTTACAACCATCATAAACTATGTTTTCTCTATGGGATGCATTTGAAATAGCAAGAAATTGAAGTCAAAGTTTCATATCAATATATGCTTCTGTCTCATGCTTAAACTGTAGAATACTTTAATCTCCTCCAATTCATCACTTACTGGAACATGTGATTCATCCATATCATTAAAAATCCACAGATTAAATTACATTTAAACTATTTGTTGACGACAAGTGCACTGTCAAGTAAGTTTAAAGCTGCAAACACCCTCATCCCAGATTCTTACAATCCATCTTATTTATGATAAAATCAAACTGGTAAAACAACTGCCATCTTTGCTCAGTTCAACTACATTCATCTACATGTTTCTTCTTCATCAGGAACAAACAATTAGTAACAAATGAAAGAGATCATTACATCAAGTGCCCTTTTAGATCACCCCAATTAAAACTTTGGTTTAGCTGTATTTTAATTCTAAGATACCAAATTCTAATTTTCTGCTCTGATTGCTCTTGTTGACTTATCTTTGAAATATGTACTCTCAGTGCAAAGCCTGGAGATTATTTAGCAAGATGCCAATGTTGGCACCACTTAATGTGTTGATTGGTTGTATTATCAGTAGCAGTTTAAAATAAATTACTATTAAGCTATTATTGTCCTTGGCTGACAAAACACAATATTTTGGTGTTCTTTAAATATGAAACAATCATTATGAATAAACATGGAGAATAATGCCAGTGTAACACTGACGTGTGTAATTCTATATCAAGGATTGCTGCAAAGTACAAAGCTGCTAAAAGAATATTACATTTTCCTACTGAATTTCTACAACAGACTTCCTCCTCCATCCCTTTCTTTTTTTCATTCTTGCTGCTAACGTAGCTAATGGTAATACATTACCTATTGCTGCTGATTATATCTGGAAAATATTAGCTTTTTTGAACCAAGACCCACTAGGGACTACTTATAAGCTACACAAAATTAAGTTTCATTTTTAGAAGTTAAATCAGTGCACATCAGTAGGCGTCCAATGTGAAAAAAAATCTGCACTAGAGCCAAACTGATGCATATGCAAAAGTGCTGCTGCTGCCAATGACAGCTCTAATGCAAAAATGCTGGAAACATTTTCAATATCTCCATGTATTCATTGCAGAAGGGGGTGAGAAAAACAACTAAAAAGTATAGCATCTGAAAAATCATCAGTGGCCCTTGGAACAGGAATAGCAATTTCAGAGTTGCATGAAATTCTATTAATTCTCCCAGTGGATCAGCTGTAAAAGATTATACAAAATACAGTATGTCCAACTTGTATTTGCTATGGCTAATCCTCTAACCTGATATTAAATCAATATGCTGCCAATGACAATGGGAAATGCAGTGCAACACAGGACATTAACAAAAAGAAAATATTTCCCTTTAGGGAAGGTCAGATGTTATGGAGGCAGGATAATGATAATTGTAGTGAACATGCTCAGGTTCCAGATTTGTTTTTAATACAGTATGGCTCTACTTGGAGCCAGGATTTAACACGGGATGCCATTCTTCCCCTCCGTGTCACTGTTCAATTTTTATTTCAACATAATATCAAATATGGATATTTCCCCCCTGGAAATCCTTCTGATTTGTTTGTCTAATTGTTTTAATATTTTCCAATGATAAATTCTTCAGAAATGTCCCAAATAAACAGTTAATTTGATATATGGTTGATTATTCTTCCCATTCTCAAACTGAAGCACCACCATGTTAGGGTAGCCCACTGATGCTACAGACGTTAAACATATTTCAAACTTCAATTCAGCCTTAAAGCCAGTATGACCCACCATCTTTTAGAAAAAATGCAAATAGTGTGTGGCCTGTTTGGAAAGTAGTGAAGGCAAAGGTATACATAAGCTCTTTTGCTTTCTAGCTACATCTACAGCATGTTTCAGATCACATAGTTTAATACGCTACACAGTTATATGGCCGAATGTCAAAATGGCTTTACTGGTTAGTCCAGTGGTCTATCTAGAAGGTCATACCCTGTTCCCACAATGTCCCAGAATGAATGAAAATCTGTAAGGACAAGGTATGCACACACTGAAGCTTTCCTAGGCAAATCTTAGCATTTTCAGGACACTTGTACCGCAGGTGCTTTCTTTTGCAACATGAGCTCTTCGTGAAAACACTTCCAAATATCACTGCTTCTCTTTAATTAGGAAATTATATGCACTTCATATGTTCTCCTTATTGAAAGTAGGTAGTCAAAGGGTCATAAAAAATATAAATACATACATTTTTAGTTTCCTTTTCAAGTTCATTTCTGAATATTTGCTATATGTAACTGACTACTGACTTACCAACATTAGCAAGACAGGATAACACAGCTTGGTTATCTCTGCAGATGACTCTAGGAAGACATTTTTATAGTATCTCAAGATTTAATTTCTCCAGCACAGGAAAAGGGATACTGCACAAGTATAAATGACATTTTTCCAGCGATACTTTCTGTGAAAAATAAAAGAATTCTCTCGGATTTCATAAGACAAATAAAATAACATGAAGCAAAATCTGTTATTTTTACTTTATCTAGTGTTTGTAGTATTTTTCTCTTGCATATTTAGTCTGAGATGTTAACAGTGCTGGAGACTCACGGCAATAAAGCCAGTAGTTTGCATTGTTTTCATAGGGGAATTCAGTTTGTAATCATGCATTTCTTTTATTAGTATCAATGGGATGCTTGCAACTTACTTTACATATCTCTTTAAAAATACTTAGCAACAAGACTGTGTCAATACAATATGGTCTTGATAGAAAAATATAGCTATCACAGTGCAACTGATTAATCCCTTTGATATTAATGGAAATTCAGCTCAGGGACAGTAAAGATTCAGTCTCTAAAAGCTTAAAAAAACATGACTATTACCCGAGAATATTGCGGTATCATGAAAGGCTGTGGCTGCAACATACTTCAGTATAACTGGGCCATAATCCAAAAAGGAAACCTTAGTACAGAAGCATCTTTAGCCTTCTCACTAGAACCCACACAGAATTTTGCTTTGGCTCTCCTTCCATCACCCTTCATCCTCCCTGCACAAAGACTTCCAGCACTTAATCTGGAAGATATCAACAAATATGCATATTGCTGGGGGAAATTTACTTTGTCTTTCAGATGTGCAGATACACATATCTCCTCCTTAAATTTATAAATAATTAAACATATTTTTGTTTCAATAGGTACTTATGGAGAAGTAAGAAAAACTACGTTATATACAAAAGAAAATAAACCTAACTAGCAGCACCTGATGACAATGATAGCAAATAGGTTTATCTAACACTTGCCTATAATTCTCATTTAGTGATTTGGGGATATCCACTTAATTTTAGTATAGATAGAAGACACAGCCTGGCCTGTGTTTATTGGCCAATTTTGAAGTAATCCTCAGACTTCTAGAATGGAAGTAAGTAGATTTAGGCACCAAGTTCATTCACCTAAGCTCTTAAGCACCTGCAAGGCTTTTAGCACATTTTGGTTCCAAATACAAAGTGTTTAGAAATTTCTGCTTATATACTCAAAATTATTTCCCCATGGCAAGGTTTAGGATTCTCCTTACCTTGTCAAAGGTAAAAATTATGAATGCCCTAATGCCCTAATCCTCTTCTATTTTAAACCAGTACAGGCACTAGGACTGCTTTAGAAGGCACTCAAGGTCTGTATTATGCAGCTCCTCCCCATCCTGCACCTCACATGCCTGTATATACACAAGTGGATCACAGTAGAGATATCTTCCATCACATCCCTGCACACTAGTGTAGCCAGAGGAGCTTGCCTAGGTATTCATGTGACCATCATACCCCTAAAATACAGGCAATCCCCACCACATGTGACAGGTCATACATGCACCCCAATCCCTTGACCTAATGAAGATGTACCCTTGCATTTCAATCGGACATTTATCCTTTCTGTGAAAGGATACATACAGATTTTCATCATGCATGACCCTGAGGACAAGAAAAAGAACAGCATTTACCCAAACCATTCATCTAGATTTTGGCTAGATGTCTGCTATTTTCTTTTTCAAAAGCACCCTACTACTGGAGACAGGGAACACACTGTAAGCCAGATCTTTTCTAGATAGTTAGGTCCTCCCCATTTCTAGCATTGCTGCAACAAGACCATGGTGAATTATCTTCCTGCTTCACCTGCTCTTTGAACCCTTGTCTCTGTACTGAAAGGGATACAAATTTCACCTGAACCAAAGAAGAGTGAATGTACCCCGCAACAAGAGTCCTTCTGACTCATGTACTAAAAGGCTGCAAGGGTTCCAGGCAGCACTTACGCATTTCTTAGCAAAGTCACAGATGATATTGCAAGTAAGCACCATAGTACAGAATTTCATTTTTCCATAACTCCTCTTAATGAGTTTGAGCTTATAGTCGAACATTTAAAGCCCAGTTCTGAAAGTGTCAGTATCATAATACCCAACTCATTTGTGGCCTTAGGTGGCCCCCTCTCATTGCTAAAATTGCTAAATGTGGAAACCATTTTAAATGGTGTTGATTAGAGAAACTGTCATCATTGTGCATGGATTATCATAATAGATTCTACTGTAACTGAAGAGAATGTGTAACTTCTTCTACACAGACAGCTCTTTTTAATTTTTTTTTTCTTTATGAAGTAGCTTTAGAATGTTGTCCTGACAGAGATTAAATGTATGCGTGTATGGGGAAATGCCTTGATGGGTTATTAAAGGATTGCCAGAGATCTGTGAAAACCATGTAATGTGACATAGGGGCATACTGTAAAAAAATCCATAAGGACTTATGTCCCACCTGTTTACCCTGATAGATGATTTGTTGTCATGTGAAACACCAAGTAAAAGAGCCGTAAGTACAAAAGCACCACGAGAGAAGGCATAAAGGAGTCTGGTTTCCTTATGATGTTACCTTTTATTTTAGCTCTTCACTTCAGATACTCTATTCTTCAGATATTATAAGGGTGTTCTTTAAAAAAAAAAAGCTAACACCAAAACCAAACCAAACAAACCACACCAAACAAGACACAAAACCCTGAATGCATTCTTGGCAAATTAATCCTGGTCATTTATCCTGAAGTAGTGCTGCACTCTCATATTCAATCACAAGATTAGCTAACCTGTTGATACTGAATGCTCTGCTCATTAGGTTGCTGTCTAGAGACACTGAGTGCACACATTTGTCAAAAAAATTACTAAGAACTTCCCTGTACATGCATGCACAGCTAAAGCATTACATACTTTGCCAACTGTATTTCTTCCTTTAGGGAAAAAAAATTACATTCTTTACATATTGCAGGAGATCTGTTAAAAGAATGTTAATGGTTGTAGAATTACATTGGTTTATGATTTAGATATTCAAGATCCTAAGTCTTGGAACCACAAAAAGCACCCACAAATATGATCTTCCAGACCAGGCAGATATAGCAATACTTGATTCTTAAATTGCAGCTTTTTTTCATTATTAGATCTCAAAACAGCACCAATGAATGGATCATATACTTTTCATAAAACAGCTCTGAAGTGCCATAAACTTTAATGAGATTGCTTAAGAAAGTGAAGTGAGCAGGATGCAGCCCCACTCTGTCATAACCTTTGCTGAATAGAATATAATTGATTTTATGTATTTGCAGAAATGAGCAGGGAATAATTCTGACAAATACATTAGACGTTAGGAGCTGCACAGACGAGGGTTATCTGGAATGAGTACAATACAGCTGCATTATTTCCTGCACCATCATTTTGCTTTTGCATGCAACACTCAACCATGCTGTAGCAAAAGTCGCATCTGGGGACCACATGATCACTGAATTTGTGGATGAAACAATTCTTCACTTTAATATGAAACATGAGCACATTGGCTCAAAGCTCTGTGCAAGTGTATACCTTAAATAATATTTGAATCAGGCTGTCCTGTACACACAATAGACATCATGACTACTGAGTAGGAAATCTGCAGAAAATTTGGTAATACCCTTTGAAGTCTATTCTTTGAAGACAGTGAAATGAGTTTCTTTATAAAAGAAGTGCTTTCTGTGAATGCTTTTCTGGGAGACACATTTCAAATAGCTTTAAATATCATCTCCACCTTGGCACTCCAGCAATTTAAAATAACTATTTATTAAAGAAATGTTCCTCTGCTTAGCAAATGAGATAAAGTTAAACAGTAAGATAGATTTCATTAGTCTGCAATAAGAAGAGCAGTTAAGACAAATGTTGTTAAACACACCAATGTAATTTTCATTGAATTCTCTGCTGTGGCTTAATATACAATCTGTATTTTTATGTACTGTATCTGACAGCTTCTAAATCTGTTTGTTTGCTGTTGTTCCTTTAAAACCTAAATTACTAGAAAGTTTCAGCAAATTAGTTGATCCAAATTATCTTATGAGCTGCTTAAGCCAGAATGGTTATATTAATTTAGACAAATCTGCAACTGGCTCGTTTCCATCCCTTTAAGCTGATCTACAGAAAGGCCTACCTGGATGTTAGTCAGAAGGGTCTCTATGGAGGACAATCCATCAGGGAATAGAAAAGGAGATGGAAAACCCGGAGGTAGCGGTTGCCCATGCCCAGTTAGAGAAAGTTTGTCAAGGCTGTCTCTTGCGGTTGGTGTGGAGAGCGGGGTCTCATCTGTATGTGATTGAAACAAAAATATAGAACAAGTTACGCTTGTCTGTTTTTATTAGACCTCAGTAATGGCTTCCCTAGTGGTTTCCAGAACATTTATTGCAAATTGGTTCCTGCTATCAGGAGAAAATGCTTTCTGCTGAATTTTCTTTAATGAAAAAGCTGTGGAGATACAACAAGATAACATTAATGAGTAACTTTATAAGCCTTTTAAATGCAGTCTCTAATGAGACTGAGTTTACAGTGCCATAGAATCTTTTTAAAACAAATATTATCTCACATATACTTGTGATAATATATTCAGGCTGACTTTATGGGCACCTTCCCAATTATCTCATTTTCGTTTGTGTTCTATTTGGATTGACAATGGAATATTTTCTAGCATGACATATATTTTATATACAAGAGGCATTTGAATACAAGGATTCCCATACAATTAACCCTTCCTGCTCTTAATGGTTTCACTTACAGCTCAGAAGATTCTGCAACACCAAGAAAAACTACTGCCCCTCAATGCATTTTTAATCAAGAAACTCCACCTGATTCCTACAATTGAAACATGCCTTGAACAATACATGAAATTAACAGCATGGTTACAATCACTGGCCTAATTTTTTTAAGCACAGACATCTTCTAACAATTAGTGCTAAACTCCTTAGTGGGATCTTTGTAACGATCAGATCTGATCAGTTCTGACATCACAATGGGAAAAAACTCTCACAGCCTGACAAATTCTAAGATTAAAGTTTCACAGATAATCTGTGAACGGATTATAAAGTAAGTGAAAAAACCCCAAAACAAACCCCCCAAAAATCCATGGTTGATAGAAACTTTAATACCCTGGTCCCTGGCTTGTTGTTTTTGTGGTCTTTTTTTTACTTTTTGAAGCATTTTTAGACTACTGTTGATATCATACAGAAATTTAGTTTTGTTTGTTTTGTTTTTTGTTTTTTCTTTTCACCAGATGTTAATCTGAATTCTTCAAAAGGAAAGCTATCTATACATATATAGAGATGCATATATCTAGGTGCCCTTCTTACCAAGGGTTCACTTATTAACTGACACATATTGTATCTCAGTACAATACAAGGACATCAGAATGTAATCTTGCTGTTGTGCAGACCTCTGCACAGTTTTTTTACTACAGAAGAGTATATCAGACTTGCTTTTTCCATTTGGGCTTTGATAATTACATGATATATATGTTGTGGTATTTTAATTTCTTTTTTAATTACAGTTATTTTAATTATAGTTTCAATAATAGTTATATTTCTCTATTTATCCAATTATGTATATTCAGCATTGTATTATATGAAAGTTCTGATCCTATTTGTCCAATAAGAGCTTGCTCTTTGACTGGGGAGCAGTATTTTCTTAAGTGGACATAACCTAAGACCAGGAAAATTTAAATCTGCAGCAACAAAGAGTTGTAGGCTTCGATGATATCAGGATCAGAAAACCACAGTTCAAAAGTTACCCAAACAGGCATTTGGACATCTGCTTCTGTGCTGGTCCCTCCAAGCCAGGGGAGAGAAACAGACACCAGTTTAAGGCACCAGTCCATCTGATCTGCCACAGACATTTACTGCAGGCAGAAAGAAGTCTTCCACTAGAAGTGTCTGTTGACTGTAAGAGAAGCCTAAAGTGAGTAGCTCAGATGGAAAGATCTACTTTTGGTGAGATCAGTCCTAGCTGATGTTCTGTTGTTCTTCCTACTTCATGGTGGCTCAGGCTGAGAGGAGAGTAACCTACACAAGGACTGCGACTCTCTTTCATGTCTCCTATTTGTTGCAATTTGTGCTACAATTAGTGCTTTCTCATGAAATCATCATTCAAAAGCTTACTGAGATAAGTTCTTGAGAGGAGCTGATGCTGACCAAGGAGAGCTTCAACCCATTCAGAATCATAAAAGATTTTACTAGATATATTTAAGTTTTCCACTCATGTCACAACTGCTGAGAAAAACTGGCTGTAATTTACTGAACCATTTCCTATCTACCTTAACAAGATTCAAAGCAGGCTCTGAAAGCTACAGATGTATCCTCTGTCCTCATGCTACCCCGTAGCAATATGGATACCTCTGTAATCATTTTTGTAGTAACATACTAAAATAAATTAGGTATTCCTGGGTATTGGACACTATTTTACTGTTCTTAGATCATCCTGCTAGTTCAGCTTCTCAAATCCCATTCTAGTGTAAAAAATAATTACCAAGTTGTTTTTCCCAAAATGCTGTTTCATTAATCAAATGAAACAACCCAAAACTTAAACAAAATTGGTCAGACAATGGATTGATAGATACTACACAATATTATTGCATACCTGAAAAGTATTTTTTTTCCCCTTCTGCAAATGTGCCTTCCCTAAATTATTCCTGCCCAAGTTTAAAAGTAAAAAGTACAAAACCTCTTCTGCATTACATCACTGAGTTTTTTAGCTAAATACTTCTTTCTGTCAGTGGTTTCAGTGAAGGCAGTGGACTTGCATGGTATAGAAAGAAAGGTAACCACTAGTATGCATGGTGGAACTGATGCACATTAATGGAAACTAAAAAAATGTGTAATTTGCATCTAAATTTGTCAGAGAAAAGGACCACTAACCTCTCAGACTTTCTAAGTAAACTTATTAATATTTTAGATCTCAAATTGTCAATATATTTTAAAATATATTAGATAAAACTGAATCACTTTAAAACTCTGTAAGCTTTAAAAAACATGCAATTGTTGAGATACAAAAAACTCCTAACGCAGACCTTATGATAAAATTTAAGTAAGGGACTAATTTTTTTCTGTATTACTACTTTGCAATATATGAAGTTTGATGTACTTTGTGCATGCTCAAAACGTGTTGTGAACTTTGCAAAGACTTTTCTAGCAATGTGTGGCATGATTTTGCAATAGGCAAAGTAACTCAAAAAAGGTTAAAGTGGTATGAACCTGAAATAATATCCAAACTCTTATGTTGTAATAAATAACAGAAACAAATTTACACTGAAGGGTAAGGCTAGAGAGCTGAACTTACTATGAACTTATTTAATGAAACATCAAGTCAGAAAAAAAAAGTCAGACTTAATGTGACTTTGTTTTCATGATGTCCCATGTGAAATAAACTTTGAGTGTGAGTATGTTTGAAACAGAGCAAATGTACATATTACACACAGGAAGCATGGATATTTGTGGATCTGAGATAAGCAATGACTGAGGGAATCTTGAAAAAATGCACTTTTAAGAAAAACCACATTGTAAACACAGCCAATTAAAACATAACCACATATCTTAGTGGGAAAACAATATGATCTCTTGCCATTAAAGGATTTTAAAATCATCCATTCCTGAAGAAGTCCTTTTTTCTCAACACAGTATCATTGTTTCTAAATAATCTTTTAAACTGTTTCCTCTTAACCTACTAGCTATGTAGCAATGCTAGAAAAAAATGATGATCCCTTGCTGGGAAACATAGATTTGGCATTTTCAGTCTAAATGCATCAAAGGAAGCATTCAAAGACAAGTCAGGGCAAGAGGGGAAAGAGGGTCAATCTGCAACTCCATTGTCAGAGTTGGGAGCACAACAGAGTAAAGAAAGGGGGGGACAAGAAAGAACAAGGCAGAACAAAGAAGTGTCCAGGCCTGCCTTTACTTGTGCTGGGAACTGAGATGTTATAAATTAACAAATAAACAAGGATAGGACAAGCTGTTACCCAAGCCCCTACAGTATCTGAGCAGAGATGAATATGTGCCTTGACATATGAACTAAATCACCGTAATAGGCAAGTCTGAATGCGACATATATCTTTATAATATTTGAAAGTGCTATATCCACTCTATCCATTGTTCCTCAATTTCCAAAATTCACCTGTTTGTTTGGGTTGTTTTACAAACCAGATTTTATCTACAAAGAGCAGCTGGCTTGGGCCAAATACAACAAACATTTTTCACTGTATTTGGTTTGTTGCCATCCTATTTTATTCTTTCACCAGATAACATGGAAACAGACATCCTGGAAGCTGTGACAGCTATTTAAACAATAATAGATGAATAGAGGTAGCCATTCTCTTGTCTTTGTGCCTAAAAGCAAGTAGGATAAGTTCAGACTAGTCACCAATCAAACTGGAGAATATTGATATTGTCAGGATTTGAAAGCAAGCGATAATAGCTGGCTCCAAAAATATACTATACAGATTACTGCCTTTCTGTAACCATTTCAGGGTTTTTGTAATGCATCTTGATGCTTTTTTGTTTGTTGTAAAATATTTCATATGTATTTGTTCCTAACATTTGAAATATTCTTAACGTTTGAATGACGCAAGAGCATCCTGTTTTTTCTATCATAACTCTAGTGCATATATATTTGTGGAAACAATCTATTCAGTTTGGCTTATCATGATTTTAGTTTTTTGTTGTCAAACACCCTCTAGTACAAAGTTTTATAGATCAGGATTTTCAGGTTTAAGAAGCTCTTCTATTTTAATTCATATGTAATTATTGATTTGCATTAGCACAAAAGAATCTGCAGTCTCATGTTCTGAACTGTTTACCAACTTTGGGCAGATTGAAATAAAATAGTAAAAATCCTCTTGCTTAATTCTCATATAATTTGGTTGCTTTATAGATTTGGGCATCTAAGATTCACACTGCATATAACAAGGGGCAATGTGAGATGACTGTCCCCCACAGCAGACAGCTGGCTAAGCTGTCAGCTCATGGCTTGGACTGCAACATTCTGTGCTGGGTTAGGAACTGGCTGGAGGGCCGAGCCCAGAGAGTGGTGGTGAATGGTGCCACATCCGGCTGGCGGCCAGTCACCAGTGGCGTCCCCCAGGGATCAGTGCTGGGCCCCATCCTCTTTAACATCTTCACTGATGATCTGGATGAAGGGATTGAGTCAGTCATCAGCAAATTTGCAGATGACACCAAGTTAGGAGCAGATGTTGGTCAGTTAGAGGGTAGAAAGGCTCTACAGAGGGACCTGGACCAACTGGACAAATGGGCGGAGTCCAATGGAATGGCATTTAACAAGTCCAAGTGCCGGGTGCTGCACTTTGGCCACGGCAACCCCATGCAGAGCTACAGGCTGGGGTCGGAGTGGCTGGAGAGCTGCCAAACAGAGAGGGACCTGGGGGTGCTGATCGACAGCTGCCTAAACATAAGCCAGCAGTGTGCCCAGGTAGCCAAGAAGGCCAATGGCATCCTGGCCTGCATTAGGAATAGTGTGGCCAGCAGGAGCAGGGAGGTCATTGTGCTCTGCATTGGTTAGGCCGCACCTTGAGTACTGTGTCCAGTTTTGGGCCCCTCAGTTTAAGAAGGACATTGAGACTCTTGAACATGTCCAGAGAAGGGCAACAAGGCTGGTGAGAGGCCTTGAGCACAAGCCCTACAAGGAGAGGCTGAGGGAGCTGGGATTGTTTAGCCTGGAGAAAAGAAGGATCAGGGGTGACCTCATTGCCCTCTACAACTACCTGAAAGGTGGTTGTAGCCAGGAAGGGGTTGGTCTCTTCTCCCAGGCAACCAGCACCAGAACAAGGGGACACAGTCTCAAGCTGCACAGGGGAAGTTTAGGCTCGATGTGAGGAGAAAGTTCTTCACTGAGAGAGTAGTTAGCCATTGGAATGGGCTGCCTGTGGAGGTGGTGGAGTCACCATCCCTCGAGGTCTTCAAGAGGAGATTGGACATGGCACTTGGTGCCATGGTCTAGTCATGGGGTTTGTGGTGTCAGGTTGGACTCGATGATCCTGGAGGTCTCTTCCAACCTTGGCGATACTGTGATACTGTGATACTGTTACAAACTGTAAAGGTAATGTAATGAAACTAACTTAGAAATCTACATTTTAGTGTTTTTTTTCTTTTTATGCTAAACGTAGTTCTCCAGGATACCCAAATACACTGAAATTATGGAAAAAGGACATTCAAGATGACTGAATACTTTGGAAAGGAATAGGATTGCGATCATGTGGTAAAGGAGGGGAGGAAGAATGCCTAGGAGCAAGAAATGTGTATTGACTCAGCAAGAAATAAAAAAACAGCCAAACTGTTGTTTTTTAAAGCAACATATTTTGTACAAGTAATTCTTGTAGCATTTCAAGAACTGTAGTGCAATGTAAATTAAATTTATAGCTGTCAATAGCAAATGTATAAAAACATGTTCTTTAAAGATCACATCTCATATAATATCACTATAAACGACCGGAAAGAGTTGGCAAAATATAGCCAAGAAGGAAAAAACACAATTATTGGTGATGTTCCAGCTGTGAGGTTTTCTTAAGGCTTTGTGGACTAGATCAAGTTGAGTTTATTCTTCATTTTACGTGTCCCTAGGAGGGCTTCAGAGTCAATCAGTGCAACTTATCTAATTTTCTCTTTCAATAAAAGGATTATTTTAATAACCTTTATCTTATTTTGCAGGCTATTACTGATTAGGGCTGGGTCAAGCAGTATTTGCTGATTTATTTATTCTGAAGATTTTGCAATATTTCAGAATAAATTATCATCTGTATTTTTAAACAAATGCATTTTGCCATATGACTGAATGTTCAAATGCCAGTGATATTTCCACTTTGTGTATTTTGGAAGTGTAACAGACAAAGCAAAAACCAAAAGTATATGGTGTCTCTGTCCCTGTAATAAAAACTATTCTGTCCATTCACACAAATTTTTCATAATTAGAGATGATTCTGCATACATTTGATAACTATAAAGTATAAATATCTTAGACATCTGACAGAAATTTATATTGATTCAAGAAATACAAATTCCTAAAGATAAAATGCTGGTTAGAAAGGTACATTAAATAGTGGGTTTTTTCTTTTTTTTGGTTGATATATTAGTACAAATACAAGAAACTTTATAATACTATAACCTGTAGTTCTTAATTATGAGGACTATGTCCATTATTTCTTTTTAAAAAACATCCTTATATGCAACTGGAAGGGACTGGATGCAAATTAAAGCCATCTGTGCTTTGGATGCTGAGAAAAGTATAAATGTGCTTTACTGGTTCATGTCAAATGTCCCAATTAGTACTCTGCTAGCTTCACTTCATTGGCCGAGCAATACTGAGTGCTAAAAAGAATGTGGATTGGCTTCATAGCAATTATATGAGAACTGTTTATATGAATAAGTGTCTGTGGAGGTTTGTATACATGTGACTCCTTCAACAAGAGTCATCCTGAGCTTTCTCTAAAGTTATGCTGAGTGGCGTCCATAAAACCTAGGTAATAAAGGGATATCTCGTTAGGAAATCACACCAAATCATTCATGGTACTATCTATTTAATCTCCTTTTATGTGCTGGCTACAGAAGCAGTCACCCTCACCTAGGGAGTCCGATCCTACATGTAACTTTCCTAAATGCATGTAGAATCAAAGATCAAGGTAAATGCTTTGAGATGAGCAAAATTCCTGATTAAGATCAAACGTCAAATTAGAGATTGGACGTGAAGACTACATAATTAATGTGTTGTACACTAAACCTCACATTTTCATAAATGTGTACATCTCAAGTGATAAAAGCAATACATAAGGCAATGCATCCACAGTATGCATATTTATTTCTGTGCTGCTTGTTTCTCCGTACACTTAGAGTGTTTCTCTTAGAGTGTACTGCAAAATGCAGAGAAAAAACTACAGAATATAACAATTGCATTTTGCAAGGTTCTATTGGATCATTTCAAGTGCCAAATAATTTGGACATATATTATTTTGGGATTTAAAGTGATTCAAAAAATGAGGAATGTCAACAATATTAGCATTTTTGTCCCTGTCAGCTGTAATAACACCATTCCTTTTTTTTTTTTTTGTACATATAACAGTAGTAAGAAGGGAATTCTTGATAAGAGCACAGCTGGTAACTTGTAATTCTCTGAAGATGAAGGTTTTATGTTAATACCCAGAACTGCAATGTATCCACACTGTTTTCCTTTGTCTGTGTTCAGTTAATAATCCTAATATTCATTCTCCTCAGGAAAACAAAACAAAACAAAAAGTCAACACTTTCAAGAAGTCCCTATCTAGTCATGTTGCAATTGTGGAGGACTAAGCATCAATGCTTCCACTGCCTTGTCACGTGGCACAAGTTCTTGGTAATTTGCTGACAGCATGAACTGGATGTCCCAACAGAAAATGTATACACAGCAATGTGTCTGTGAAACACTCTGCTGTCATTCATTCAGGAGCATGTAACCTGTCCTTACACACCCTCATCCCCAGAGTACTGGCAAGCAGATGAGGTTGACCAGGCATGCTTGGCACCTGGTGTAAAGCAGCAGCACAGAAGTCAACAGTACTGTCATTTCACGAATAAACATGTCAGAGAAGTTCAACAGAGAAGAGGTTTAAACATTTCACATATATGGAAGCTTCTACTGGTCATCTGTCCCAGCAGAAAAATTTATCTGGTCAGAATTTGTAAAACTGGATCTATTAAATAACATAGGCTTTTTATTTAATACTCATACAGAATACTGACATGTTTTTTTCTCAGAATAACATGAGAAAATATAATATTTTAGATAAATACATAAAATGTACAGTGGGTGTTTTTTTGTAGAAACACAGTGTTTTTAAAACATGTACTTTCACATACATGAGAACTATGAGGATGACTGCAGGGCTTGAACATCTCTCCTGTGAATAAAGACTGAGAGAACTGGGGCTGTTTAGTCTTGAGAAGGATCTTACTGCGTATCAACATCTGAGGGGTGGGTGTCAGGATGAAGGTGCCAGTCTTTATTCGAGCGATGCCCAGTGATAGGACACAGGAAGCTCCACCACAACATTTCTTTATGGCGAGGGTGACAGAGCACTGGAACAGGCTGCCCAGAGAGGTTGTGGAGTCTCCTTCTCAGGAGACTTTTAAAACCCAGCTAGGCCTGCCATAGGTGATCCTGCTTTTGCAGGAGGGTTGGACTAAATGATCTTTGGAGGTTCCTTCCAACCCCTAATATTCTGTGATTCTGTGTTTTACTTCAGTTTCTGTAAGATCCTGTTAATGCCCATTATTTTAATAACTTCTTAATATTTAGACTGATGATTTGACCGCTGAATAAGATGACCAGTCTATAAATGCATATTAAGACAGAAATATATTAAGGAAACCTGTTCCCAAGATTCCTCCATACCAAAATTCCTACCCCAAATTCCTATCTCATAGAACCAATAACTTAATAAAATAAAACAATCAAGAAATAGCCAGAGGAACTCATCCAACACAACTGTATGAAACTATAGGGTAACAGGTTCAGGAATTCTTGAATATGCAAAGGAAAAGCTACAAACGCATTGGAAATGCAGGGGAAGAAACCTTGCTTTGAAAAGGAATTGCCATGGGGATTGTCGGTCAAGCCTTGCCGTCATGCTTCCGAGAGGTTAAGGTAACAGATGTTTTATCGTCAATATGTGCAATAATGTCTAGTATTTGCTTAAGTATCCAAATGGCAATACACACTTTTTACAGAAATACGTTGTCTAGTAACTCCAAGATGTTAACTCTTCTCACAGATAATACAGTAACTGATACTGAAAACAAAAGGATGTGAAGCATCCCATTTTGACAAATTGTCATCAGGAAGCAGACAAAATGAATGAGCTGTTTTAGTATCATGGAGCGATGTAACACAGAGGCTTCCCTAGTTTTGGAAATAAAACTACACAGATTTGCATAAGAGACTATCAATTATATTTAACTCACTTTTAAAAATGAATTCACAATAAAAAATTTTAACAAGTATCATAAATGTCCTTAATGTGTCTATCTATGGAATGATTCCAGTACTCAGATGCAAATGTTGTAGTCAATAACTGAAACACACATTTTGGATTGTATGGTTGTGGTATCCTAATAGAAATTTGGCTGTCTGCCTATGGGAGTTCAATATGAATTTCATCGTTTATAGCATCAGAAACAGTCCTTTACAGTATCATAGCCACATTTCTCAACCCGTTGCCTATAGGTTATATCCTAACATCTGACTTTCACAGAAATCTGTAACAACAAGCAACCCAAAATCTGTAAATCCCAGAATGCTCAGAAACAAAATTCATAATGAAAAGTCAAGCATTTTCACATGTGATATGGTTCCTCTTGCAATTCATTCATCAAACATCTGCAACAAGCTGCCAGAATGTGTCCATTAGTGAGATTTCTATTCACTTGCTTGATGCTCATTATAGAATAATGCAGAAGTTTTACCTCTAATGTTTTCTGC
The DNA here is from genome assembly GCF_014839835.1 of Dryobates pubescens. Lineage (NCBI taxonomy): Eukaryota > Metazoa > Chordata > Aves > Piciformes > Picidae > Dryobates > Dryobates pubescens. The sequence continues at coordinate 29,171,491 of NC_071618.1, read as the reverse complement.
TCCATTTGAGGAATCCACTCTAAAGTGAGATTTGGCCTGCATGTGTCTTCATGTTTTTGAATACGTAATTTATGCTAATGTATCAGAATACATATTAGAGAAAGTAAAAAACCATCCTTTATGCATTCATACATTATGGGTCACATTCAGCACTGAATTAAGAACACAAAAAATAGTTTAGAGTCATCGTGGAATCTGGATCAGCTTTGTTACATTAAATAGAGAAAGTTAAGACGCCTGACACAAGCAAACACACTATACTCTTGCAGGTAAATAAAATCTTTCCCAGGATCCAGTTTAAAACTGGATGTAGAGTAAATACTGCATTCTATCATAATATCAAGGAAATACTCATTAAAGCTCTATTAGAAGGACAGATTTTTTAATTTATTGTTTCATATAAAAATTTCTGTAAATATCTTAATGCTTATGTTGAAAATGATTTAATTCCTTAAACAATTATAACTGCTATGCAATAGAAGCATACCGTAGCAGTTATTCAAATGCTATTACTTCATGACAATTCATGTATGCGATAACTGTACAAAAACATAACAAGCATCAAAAGATCTTTACCATTACGATACTTTGAAAACAGTAACTATCTAAACCAACTGAAACAAATCACACAAGCTTTTTACTTTAACTTGGTGAGCTTATTATATCTTTACGGGTAAAACTTTTATCCAGTATCCTGATAATAGGTTGGCTTTTAGCCCACCTAGAAAAACAGCAAGAACTGCATCATGAAATATCCTCCCCATGTGTATTGTTTTTTATTTCTGAGCTGTTATTCTCTGAGGACTGAGAAATAAGACACATCAACTCCAGTGATTTTCTTTTTATTTTGATGTCAGTGCTACTGATGAAGGCTGTTCTACCAAATTTCAGTACAAATCAATGAGTTCAAATTCTACAATCTAAACTGCTTTAATTACTTTCAGAATAATTTTCCATTGTCTTCCATTTGTCCTAACTTCTCAGCATATTCTACTGCTTCCCATAGTATTTGCCTTACTTTTCAAACCTATTTCCCAGTAACATTTATTGTTTCTAATATATCTTTGTTTTGGTATTCTCTTCCCTTTCTAAGACAGGAAGAGTTCGATAATACTTGGACTCAATGATCTTACAGGTACTTTCCAACTGGAACTATTTTATGACTCTAAAAAGAAGTCAGTCTGCTTGTTGAAATTTCAAGTCTAACTAAAGACCAGAGGAGAAAAAATCCACCTAAACAATCTTCCTGTTTGAAAAGTAAAACAAATCTGGACTTCTTTTTTGCTTATTCATTTTCACATGTAAAACTGTATAAAACAATTCCAAATCATTATCAGAACAGGTATGAGATTGGAAAACAATGTTTTAAAGTTACATCTTTATTTTATGCTTCATTTTCCATTACTTTGGTATAATCGCAACTGGAGTGGTCCTGAACTGACTTTTGATTATTTTTTTTAATATAAATAATTCAAGACAATATAGTTACATTTATATGGGAATCTGTAGGAAGGTTCAACATTAAGTCCAGTGGTTTGAAATCTTAACCATTTTACTAAGCTAACTTACTGTCTCTTTGGTCTATAAAGCAAGACACCACTATACAGCGCTACAAGATTTTCAGTGTGGAAAGTCAATGAAAATTTGTTGACTACACAAGCAAGAGAAATCTTAGACATCAAAACAGCAGACATTCAGTTGGCCTAGTTCTTTCTGGTTTCATAGAGGAAATAAAGTTGAGTCAATTATTCATCCTATGATAATTTCCATTCCCCAAAACTTTAGAGCACAGAAGCCATTTGTAAATCCAGGACTTGCCCTGAAACCATCCCAAAAACTGTCAAATTTATGTTTCAGGTTAAGAGCAGGAGGGAAAAAAACCTATCACTATTTTTAGCTGTTATGTCTTGTACAGCATTAATGGTGGTATTGTACAGTCCCATTATACGGCAGGTGTTAAATGCAAAGTAGTCAGTTTTAAATGATTGATGATCCACTTTACTATTTCAAAATAAGCCCTGATTATTTATATAGTTTTGAACACTGTTTGAATGCATCATATTAAACCTAAACAACTGATCCATTTTTCAATGGCTTTGCTGTGTAATGTATTGGGTATGTTTTCATATTCTTCTGTGTAAAAGGCCCAGGTGTATGAGGAATGTTTAGAGTTTTGAGTACTCCACCCAGTCCATATGGTAGGTTTGCTCTGTGTGTAAGACCTACCTTTTTCCACCAGGTCCATATGGCAGGCTTAAGCTAGCCAGGGCCTTCTATCCTCCACAGGGGCCATATGGCAGAGAGCTTGGTGAACATTCATTTGCGTTATATTAATATTTCATGTGTCTCTAACACATATATATACATATAGACATGTACACACTGATGAGATTGGGCAGAAAAACCTTAGCTTCTGAAAACACTTTAGCCACATAATCAATACACCTACGACAATATCACATGAGATGTGGATTCTGGTTTTTATGTTTTATTTTAAAATGCAAAATCCAATGTATAATTTATCAATTTATTTTATAAAATCATCTGATGGTTCTAAATATTTTGACAGAGTATTATTTAATTATGCTAACAAAAAACTTGGGTTGGAAGATTAAGGACATGGAAATGAACTGAAAAAAAAAAGGATGGCAACTTTAAATAGTAATCCATATTTTCAAAGTAATATCTCTAAACCTGATACTTTGTTATAGTGTTCACAACTCAATCCAAAGCTTTGCTGTAAATGGGAAGTAATTTAGGGACACTGAGGTTTTTTTTATACCAGCAAGGTAGCAATTTGTAAGATATTTATGACAGTTCTATTGCACCTATAAGCTGATTTAAGAAATGGAACAGTATTACCCAGTAAAAGAAATTTCACAAAAAAACTTTTACTTATTGGAAACTCAGATTACAAAATATAAAAATTATAATATATTGGTTTTATTCATAGGATTTGTAGTGCTTTCATCTGGTTTCCTCTTGTTTCAATTCATGTATATAAAGCCTATGTTGTCACATGAATATTCAAATATCTCAAAGAACTATAAATGTTGAAAATAAATACCATAAAGAATTGAGAACAAGTACATACGTACATGCTGTCATAGTTTATTTTTGTATATAGCATTTATGTTTTGTTCTTCAATCAATAAAATATAAATGAGTTTTCCACAATGAACACATCTCCTCATTTCAGAGAAGCCAAATAACAACAAATATTTTAAGAAACCAGAAGTATTTTATTAAAGACTTTAAAAGGCAAACTACTATGCTCATGCTTCTTCCTCCTGTCGTCCTGCCTTTGATCAGAGCCTAACACAGCAAAATCAATGGCAGAAAAGAGCTTGATTAATTTTGGAGGATAAGCAGCATGACCCCAAACTCATTGCCTCTAACTTTAATTGCAGGAAAGGCATGGATATTTCTTTAGCATTCATTTATCGCCCTTGTTGCAGTTTTCTTTTTTCATATATTACCTATTTATTGCCTTTTACATCTGTTTTGAGTTTAAAATGTATAGGTACAAACTTCTAATTCCAAGTTTTGAGGGATCTGACTGTGTAGTTGCTCATAAAAATACATATACAGCGGTCACTTGGTGATCAGGGGGTTTACAGAGTACCTGAGAGAGATGAAGGATAGAATCCCTCTGCTAGGTTATCCACCTGTCGGGGAAGCAGAACTCTCTAAATGAGGGCCAAAATTCTGCACACAACAAAGAGATAGTACACGTCTCAGATGTATTTGCAGTGCCTAAACTTTGGTGGCTGGATTCTCCTTCTCAAGGCTTTCACATGTACCTTCCTCATTTCATGAATCATCCAAAGAATTAAGAGGACTATTTGAGAACCCTGTGTTTCAACAATGTAAATCTCACTTTGTAATTTGGAAAAAAAAAGATAATACCTAGATAGACAGAGAAATAGATAGATAGATCAAATACTTATTGGTTTAATTCAATTTAGAGATGGAGAACTACAATTATTAGCATACTATTAATATCCTTCTCATGCTAGTTTAGCCCAAATTTTTAAAGTCAACAGTTCACGCCTTCAAAATATTTTAAATCAAATGAGTATCTCAATTAAATCATCTATATAGACATACATATATAGAATGAAAAGATATTGACCTGACTTCTTAAATATAATTTGGTGGGATTTTGTTAAAGTTTAGATGTATAGATTTGTATTTGAAACCCTCTGAAGGTTACAGGGTGAAACCTTCCAACAATATCTCTGAGTCTTCAGGGACCAAATCCCATTATGTGGAGTTCAGTGAAGAGGGTAAACACTACCATAAAGAAATACAAATTGCACATATTTCCCATTTAGCCAGTGTCACAAAAGTTCACCATTTAGAATTCTAACCAGTTAGGACTTATTCTTGGAGGTCAAGTACCTTGTGAACCTTGTCATCTCACTGATGACATCATATCTCATCCATCAATTCTTTCAGGAGCACACTTGCCATCTGCTCAGCACGCTATAATAACTTATTAGACATATTCACACGGTAACAATCTGTACAATGACACTGTTATCTTAATGCTGGCACATAGAGAGATAGCAGCCATCGTTTCCCTGTCACAGCACAATTACTCTACCTTCCAACTTTAAAAGAGAACTTACTTGGGTATTTTAACTTCTTATTAAATGACATGGAGACAGTAAATGTTCATCAGCAATATGATTTTGGCTTTGGTGTGTTTTTGACTGTGAACTGATAAATTTGAGCTACAGCATAAACCAAGTTCAGTTTGATACCACTGTTTTGCACTTTGAAAGCTTTAGTAGCCATGCCCATTTTTAGAGTGGAAAATAAATAACAAATATACAATACAATCAATTGCTTGCACACATATAGCACGAAAATCCAGCTTATTCTTTGCAAACATATTAATTTTCTAGAACTAACTTTTATTTCCCTACCTGTCTTGATAACCCTTCCTTCTAACAGCATTTACTAGACAGAATTATGCAACCAAAGTGCTCATACTAAGCCTTAAGTCTTTTTGGAATCTAAAAGCAATGTGAATATTCATAGACGGCTATAATATATTTTTGCAGGGTTTGTAAAGCATGTTAATATTGAGTGTGGTTAGCACAGCTGCTGTCACAGCATTGTAGAAGTCCACTGTAACTCTTCCTCAGCCTCAAAAAATATTTTCAGAAAAAGGGCAATATTTATTTTGCATTACACAGAATTCATCCTCTGTTCCTTCCTTTGGCTCGTCATTTATTCCAGCTTACACTGTGATCAACATTGTACTAAAATAAAGTCAAGTACAACAGCCGCTCTCTGCCCATCAAAACTCACAGACGTCTGCCAAGCACTTGTAACAGCTGGTGTTACATTAATTAGTTTAAACTATTTATTTCATCCATCTCCAGAGCAGATTGAGCAAAAACATTAGAGATTATTCTAGCATCTGTAAGTGCCCTGCAAACATTAACCAAACAAAGTTAGAATATTAGTCATTAACTTATAGTATGTGTGATTTAAGACTTTAGACACTTACTGTAAATACAAAATTCTGTAGTTTGGCATAGCTCTAGTAAGTTTTCTTTGACTGTCTTTTTGAAAATCCTGGGTTTAAACTATTATAAAACTTTGTGCCCATAAAGTTTACTTTAAAAAAAAAAAAAATTACTAGAAAGCTATTATAATTCTTGGCAGCATGGACCATTAAGCAATATATGACAAGGACTGGAAGACTCAGTGGATTAGTCAGAGGTTTTATGTCCACTGTTGGAATCCAGCCCTAAATACAGTGATCAAAACAGCGTTATCAAACGGTTGTAAAAATCTCAATTAAAAACTCTCCTATAGCCTCTACTCAGTTTTCAGTGGACAACGTAATAGATCTTTCACTATTGACAGAGTTCTCACAACTATCTTTCTTCTTTTAATAGCCTGAGAATGGATGTTGGCAAAAGAATGTTGATTATAAGAGGTTCTAATGCTGCATTCCCTAATCAAATGGCTCAGAAACAGAAGCCAATACAAGGATGGCAAGAGTAGGCCCAAAGCCACTGACCATGGGCTTGCCTCCATCACAAATAAAAAGCTTCCAATATTGCTCAATGAAAATCCTCATGTGCAAGTACTTTTTTTTAGTGCCTAGGGTTCAAAAAAAGGAAATCAAAGCCCTGTGCAAATGCTTAAGGGGCAACACCTTCCTCAAAGAACAGCACAATAAATTAGCACAGAGCTAAGCATGGGCACAGAGAGGTGACACCAGATCGCTGGCAAAGCCTGAAAGACTATCAAAGTGTCTTGGCTCTCACCTAGTTCAGAAACATTGCTCTGTGAGGATTCCTAAAACATTAAAAACTTGAAGAAAACATATATTAAATTTATTATGAATCAGACTCTTAAACAATAGTGTCCTAAAGCCTACCCAGAATTTTTTACCAGCAATATACCATGAAAACACACACAAAAATAACTAAAATACCTGCTGAAATTAGTAACACATTTTATTAAATGCAGCTTAAACTATTCATCTATCAGTTTAGCAAGCTATAACTACTCTTAAAATATTTGCATTTAATAACCAAAATTTCCCTTTTATAAGTAAAATTAATTAACAGATTCAGTTTCACTACCTGAGCAGCAAAGTGAGAAAAGCAATCTGACAGTAATATTTAGCTAAGACATGGATTCTGATCCTGCGCTATTCCAGTTCTTTAATGCTCTGATTGACTTATGGCTTGCTATGGACATGTAGATATCAGTGTAAGTGATGGAAACTGAAGGAAAAACTAACACCTATTTTCACTTTTCAACCCCATCCTATCTTCAGTACACTTAATTTTTTCTCTTTGCTTTACTTATGTCTTTCTCTCTCTGCATATATTTATGTGAACATATATGTATGTATACATAGGTATGCATGCATTTACATATATATTCAAGATATTTCCTGCACAGTGGTTCCTCTTGCTCTGCCAGCCAAGAAGGTAGGCATACAGTTAAAGCCAAACTTGCTTGAGACCATGCAACAGAAAGTGCCAAAGCATATACAAGAATGGCCTCCTCAAGCAGTACTAATAGCTCTTTTTCATGCTCACTTTTTATTGGCCTCGACAGACAGCAAGAGCCAGACACTCTTTGCTATTCTTAGGTTCCCAGAATTTATAACATGCTACATCTGCCACATATCTGCTGGATTACATGGCTACTGCTATTCAATTATCCATTTTTATTTTTATTTTTAGTACAAGGACCGTTGTTGAAATAACTTGTTGGACAGCTTGTTCTTAAAAGACAAAGTCACAACAATCACAGAACTTCTGATCAGATGAGACTTAAATCCTCTTTCAGAAAAAGATTATATATCCCCAGCTCATCCTACTTCTAAAAATAATGTTTAAAGGGTATACCAAGTCTCTCCACAGAATAAGGAACATTGGATTGTTTAACTACAGCCTTACAAATGATTCATTAAAAGACCCTGTTTTAATCAAGGTTCTTAAATAATACTGACCACCAGGTTTTGTTTTCATTTACACCACAATTGCTGCATAAAAAAAGGCAGCAGGGGCCCTCACAGAGATCTTCTGCTCAACTCCTCCTTCAAATTCAAGTAGTACATTGGATCAGAAACTCTCTATAATACATTTCTTGCATGCTTATTCTTTTAGTTAGCATTGCATGCTCATTTTTCAGTTTCTAAATACAATCCCAAGGGAGTCATGTACATTCAACAGAGAAGTGTTAACATGTTCCCAGTTCAATATTCTGATTTACCTCTCACAGTGATCTAAATGTATGAATGCTACTGGACAGTTTAGATTCCCCCCCTCATACCCCCCTTACTCTATTTCTTTTTCCTTGTAAAAATCCCCTTTACACAATAGGAAAGTTAATTGCTAAACTTTGTTACAGAACCCTTTGTTCTTGCTGAAGTCACTTTGCTTGTCTCTCTTACTGTAAGGACACCAAATCCTAAAAGCTGGCAAGAATGCTTATGTTTATTTCACCATTGCTCTGCAATTACTGAATGCCACTTAATTATAGCAACAGATGCTCGAGTGTAGGAACCAGAAAAATCAAACGCCTCATTTCCAGGTTATTTTTTTCCATTGCTTCTGCCAACAGCAGATGTGTGAGCCCCTTGTGCTCTGGCGTAAATACTTATCAAATCCTAACAGGTCACCTATGTCACAAACAACATTTCAGATGCAACTGTTTCACCTGATAATAGGCTCTGAAAATAAAACTGTGAGCTGTAAATACAATGTATTCGGAATGAAATGCCATAATGTGAAATTGCTTTTTCTCCAGCTACAACAGAAGTCCTTGACAGTTTTTGGCAGTGATAAATCACCCTCCCATTAATTGTCTCCTCTCTCATTGTGAGGTGAGCTGCTAAAAGGGGCAGTCAACAAAAATGACTTAAAGGACAAATTTTGGCAAAAAGACAATGAAGAAATCTGTCATTGCTAAGCCTCCAGTATACTGTCATGAAACAATCAAAATATATGTAGCTGAAGTGTTTATGTCTTTGTTAGAAAGGTTATAGGATGATAAGTTTATAGTTAAAACAGGAAGCTCAAAGGAATTGGAGTTTCAAGCCCCTGAGGCACCATTTCTCCCTACGTTCTTTAAAATTGTATGCAAATCCCATTAGGGCTTCAGTTTACACAGTACTTGCTGGTCATACTGACCTTATTTTCTGACTCAGCCTGCCCCCTCACCCCAGACAACAGAAAGTCCCTGCGAAAGCATGGTGCTGACTACAATAATTCTTGCACCCAGTTTGAAGATCTTTCCTTTTCAGTGATTTAAGCCGGAGAAGACACTTAGCACCTCACAAAAGCTGACCCTTCCTTCTAACCCATCCATCTCCCAGTGTTAATCAGAGCAAGGTCCTCTCACCAAGTGCTTTACACACAGTGAGAAGCAGCCTTTCCTTCCTGTAGAACAGGCGATGTTAACCAGTGCCCATTCACTGCTCCAAGACTGAGGCGTGTGAAACGGTCTGCTACCTTCTCCTGAGAAAATACACTCACTGTGACTCACATCACCTAGCCTGGATCCATTCTGCAAATAACTCTTCCCCATTCCAACTCTTCTGTAGGCTGAACAAACCAGAATCTCTAACCTCAGGACTCTGGTCTGTAGGGGAACAAGTACAGATAATTTACCTTTTTAAGATGTCTCTTAATACATAAAAGTAGGGAGATGGCTACCAGTCTTTACTTCCCTTGGGGCTGCATGGCATGGAGATGGCAGGTGGTATGTGTAAAGGCTATGGGTTATCCTATGTGTAGGAGGGCAGGACCATGTGCACAGGATCCTTGTCAGACGCATGCCTCCAGAAAGGGTAACATTTCTCCCTTTAGAAACAACATGGTGCCGTTATTTTACAACTAGGGTTTCTTTTTTAATGTCATTTGTTGAGACTGGGAAATGAAAGTCTTCTGAGTTTAAAAAAAGAAAAAAAAAAAAAGAAGAAAATAAAAGGAAGAAGTTTCTCTTCACCTGTTAGCAGATGGCTGGAAATTCACCATAAGCAAGGTTAGAAAATGATTTGTTACTAATGTGCCTGTCAAGGGCAAAGTCTAGAGTTTGGTTTTATATTTATGTTTGTAAGAAAATTACAATATAAATATAAATGAGTTGCATCAGGTATTTAAACCAGACTGGACAGGCACTAGAAAATATATGTCGGGAACATTTCCCCACACCAGCAGGGAGATGAACTAGGTGACCTAGTGTGTCTTTTCCACCACAGACTTCTACCATTTCTGTATTAACTGAGGATGATTGATATCAAATATCCCTTTATGCTACTACCCCCTTTTCACTTTGCTGGGTATTTGTATGCTTTCTGGGTGAGCTGATATCTTAGGAGAATGGCTGTGGAGAAGTACTAAAGCGGATTCTTCATCCCAGTGGCTGAGAACTGAGGAAGGTCAGACAATAGCTTGTGTAGCCATAGCAGCTTTGTTGTCATGGCATGAGAATCCTTCGTCAGTTCTTCTGCTTTTACAAAAGAGCAGTCATCTAACATTGTGAGATGTCTAATGCAAAGCCTGCTGTTTTGACATGGTTATCACAAGTTATTTTCTGACCAGACATTTACACAGACCTTGTGTTATCCATGATTTATCCACAATCCCTGTTTCTCAGTTGTGTTTAAACATGGTTATAGTTGTAGTAAATCATGTGTTGAAACGCATAACTAGAAGGAACCACATAGTTATCGCTAGCACTGGAACATTAAAAATAATACTCCATTGAGCACCAGCATCATCAACAAGTTTCCATAAGACTGATCTTGCAGTCCTAATACAGGTATTTCCCTTCTTCCCTCATCTCCCTCTTCCATCTGGAACTCTTCCAACAGTCACTTAAGAACGAAGCTATTGGGTCACCATGGTCTGAGAATTACACCCAGCTCAAACTAAAAAAACACACAAATCAACAACTGAAAAATAACTTAAAACCCCCCCAAATTAAAACAATCCTCAATATTCACTAGGGAAGAATACTAAAATACTCTGGATTCTTCCCAGAAAGCCAACAGCTTGTCTTTTAAATGGAGTAAACAGAGTCACAAAGTCTATATGAAAGGTATGTTCTAAACTACTGACAATCCAGAAACACGTGGAACAAGTTTCAGGAAACATGGCCTGTCTTCTGAAAGAAAATGTAGGCTAATTGGTAGAGAATGGAGAAATTTCAGAAATTCCTAGGTATATTCTAATCACATGTGACTTCAATTTTGATAAATGTACTCTGTGTACATAAAATATCTCCTCAATGACAGAAAAGCAGAAGAAATAGAGTGATTGAAGTCTTTTATTTTCTTCCTTTTTTTTTCTTCTTTTTTTTTCTTTTCCTTTTCTTTTTTTTTTCCCTTTGGTGATGAGCCAGTTTGAGAGCTTACTGTGAGCATATGGAGATAGCATATTTGCAAGTCCATCTCTGGAGGATTGCAAAAGGCCCTTAGCTTGTGAAAAACAGCAATGTTATTTTTTTTAACGTTCCCTATATTTAGAGATTAAATCGCTCACTGCACAAACCCATTTGGAACAGGCGAGAAGGTGAAAAGGATAATCAGTACAGTCACTGGTCCGTGTTTCCTAAACGCTTTTGAAAACATTACTGTGCGCAGGCATAAAATTAGCGGCAGGACCTTAAAAAGGCTGGCATTTAGCATGACTTTTTGGAAAGTGACACCCTCATTTTTTTCTTGTAGGATATCATTAAATTTCAATCGCCCTATGGCAGTGCCTTTCCATTAATAACCAATTCACTGTGTCACTTTGGCTCTCCTTTGAAATAATGAGCCTTTGCTTCGCTTTAATAAATTTAAACATATTCTCAAGGCCAGGGAAGATAGGAAACCGCAGATGGGCTGAGAAAAACACGATTCATAAATCCTTAACTGCCTGAGATCGTTGAGAGCAAAACAAAGTAACACTCGTAAAATATTAAACAATCCCAGCTGTATGAGTGAAGCTTCATTAACAAAAATGGACTATTTACTGCCTTCAACAGAGCCTGTGGGTGGAAAGATTCAGAGAAATCTTCTTTAGAAAAACACTGTCATCCTCATTTTGATTCTTTAACCAACTGATGGCACGGTAGATACTTATTTTGCATGGCCATATGCAGAAACGTTTTAGCAGAAAATTAATGATACCCTGATTACGTTAAACACCACAAATCATGCTCCATCATGTAAGCAGGAGTGAAATAAAGCAGAGAAATTTAACAGATATTTTATTCTTGAAGAATTTGCATGCCAATAGAAGTAAAACATGACAAACTTTATTTAAATCATAAGGGACTTCTCTAGCACTCTAAAATAAATGGCAATATGAATAATGGCAGAGAAATCAAGTGATGCCATTGCTTCTGCTGGGAAGGCTGGGCAATTTATTCTACAATGTTAAACTTCTTCATGTTTTAACCTTTATTACCATGCAGCTAATTTTGCTTATACACCTATTCAGTACACAAAGGATCAAAAGTTTACTATTTGCTTAAAGTCCACCAGAATTTGGCTCAAGATTCACCAAGCTGATTCTGCGCTGCCCAATTAACAAATGCCAATTCCCACTGAATTAACCAAAGAACTTGCAAAGACAACTCTTGCCTTCCAGGTTGCCTCTAACTCTACCAGCTATTTGCACTACCTCCACATAGATCCTGCTGCATCTCCTTCCTCAGAGCCTGCTCTGAGGCACCAAGGAGCACAAATAAAACGTCCACGTCCCCTTGGGAATGGCAGCCCTTAATATTCCCAAATCCCTTTTCAAGCTTTGCTGAGACTTAGAGTAAAACTAACAAGGCTTATTTAACAATAAAAACGTGGAAGATCAGGAAAATGGCCAAATTCTTAAAGTGTTCACAACAAGAATAACCTTTTGAGGTATCATGGAGGTTTTCTTAAGCCAAGAATTGCATACAAGTTTAAAGAAGAACAGAGATCAGTGTCAGTTTACTAAATGCTAAGAACCTCAAAGCTCTATCTCTAAAGACAAGCTGACAATTGAGAGGACAGAATGTCAATACTTCTAAACATTTCAAGGGTAAAAATATTGCTTTTTACAATCTGTGTCATATTTAATGCAAGAAAGGAATTTGGATTTTTCCTCTGCTGGCTGTCAGTTCTTTTTGCTTTTATCCCAGGGCATAATTAAAGTATTTAACACAAATATATGGTGTATTATTTTTTTTTTCTCTAAGGAATCACACTTTCAGCCTAAGTGCAAATATGAACATCATAGTTTTTCATATTTTAATTAAAAAATGTAAAAACCAAAACACCACCAACTGGTTTATTTATTTCAAGATGTTTCTCTTATCTGTGTACATTTCAAAAAGTGAAAATCCTTTCTTGATACTCAAGGGGGCATTTTGATCCCTGCAGAGGCATTTTTCTGTCCTGTTCAAAATGCCAGGAATGCATTTAGCCCTCATGGTTCCCACTACCTTCAGTGGAAACCCTGAATACCGCCCAGGAGTTATCACCTTATAATCATTAGAGCAGTCATTTCTGTGCTTAGTAGACCTTCACTGTAGCTGATTTGTATAATCAGGGTTAATCTATTCTGATTGCAAACATCCATATCGTAAAGTTTGAATGAATTCACACTGATGCTTACTCAGCTCAGGATGCCCCTTACACTACCACAGATACATGCCACAGGATTTTCCTTTGGTTTTGAGGGGGATTTCATCCAACATAAGATGCTATACCTTCCTCCCAGTGAATCTGGGGAGATGTTATTTTTTTTTATTAGATATGAGAAGGAATCAAGTACAAAAAACAGTGGTACAGCATTACAGCACTAGCAGCAGTGCTAAACCAGTAGCTCTGATGATGAGGTTACCTGTCTGCACAAAAGCAGCAATTATGCTTTCAACAACAACAACCTCAGACAGACTTCGAAAGCAAAACTATTTTTGCCTCAAAGGTTTTAAGTGTGGGTAGAAGGTTGTAGGTGATGTGTTGTCTAACCCAGAAGAGAAGACATTCAGTATTTTCTCTGCACACCAAGACTTGTTTGAACTAGTTTTTGGCTTCTGCTTTCAGGAGACAAACCAGGGGGGAAAAAACCAACAGAACAAAACAAACAACAACAACAACTAACCTTATTAGAACACTTAGGAATACAGTAGAACCCTCAAATTTCACAGTCATTTTAAAGAGTAAACTTAATCCAGTCAGGAAATACTTTTTCTTTTAATTAATAAAGAGCATATAATTTTCTCTTTAAGCATACATGAAAAAATGGAATTTATGAACATAAGTTGTATAATAATGCCCCAGTCCCTTTGATGTTTTTCACTGCTGTTATTGTCGAATTACAACAGACTGAAATGCTTACCAATTACAAACTAATATCCAGAATGCCAGGGAACTCCTCCACAGACTTTGCCTATTGATGTGCTAGTCGTGCAGGTGTCTTCTCCCAGAGGACACTTTGGTCTCTGCCCTATCTGTGTAAGACTCCCTCATCACTAGTGTCTATCAGCGTAAGTTACTGTGATATTTATGACATAGATATCTCTCTCCTCATTACTGAACTGAGATCGGTAATATAATTTCACAAAATAACCAAAGCGCCAAAGGTTAATAAATTTTGGCTACTATCAGCTTGCAGTAGGACTGGCCACCTAGAAGTACAAAAATAAAATACAAAATAAAATGTAAAGTCCTCTATGCTCCATTACCAGTGCTTTGAACCATCCAGTCACATGGATTTTGATGTTTTGAGAGAGTGAAAAGAATGCAGATTGGCATGAGAATACCACATTAATTCAGCAGTTAAATGGTTCTTTGAGAAGATCCACTGACAGAAAAAAAAAGCATAGCTGTCTTTCTAAGTCCTCATCCTCTTTGGGCCTACACACATTTTCTGTGAAAAGTTGATTCTTTTCCTTCATCCCCTCCTTTTTTGCTTTCTTTCTTTCTTTTTTTTTCAAACAGCCTTTTATCATCTAACATGTGAAACAATTGTAATGTGAGGCATGTGAGCAGAAAGCCTTTGCCACTGGGCCCTCATAAATCTTGCCAGTTCCCACTGAACAACACCAAATATTTGCAGCTGAGGAACATTTGGTCTGGCTTAAATTAACATATCTCAGCAGTCAGAAGTCATTAAGCTTTGCCAGTGATTTGAAACCATTTTTCCATTTCAAAAGCAACACTAGCTGTTACTTATTTTTCTGGATGAAGAAGGTGGTAAGGAACAAAAGCAATGAAATTAAAATGGAAGATACTAATGAAAAAAAATACTGATAAAAGGGCTTTGAACTGCCTTTGGTAGATTTGTTATTAAGACTCTTTTTAAATAGCAGAGCACTTATGGTAAGATCAAATAACAATTCAAGATGATACACGTTAATTTCAGTGGCAAATTATGTGATTTAAAGGATGTGAAAATGTATACTTATTTTCTTCCTTAATCCCTTGTGAATATAGGCACTATCAATTTTAAAAGCTGATGAAAGCTTTAAATGAAAAACGATAATCCAACCTTTTTCAATTAAAGGCTGCAAGTAGATTAACTGTTGGAGTAAAGAAATGTGCTGTTGTGCTTTGCAAAGATCACATCTGATATGGATCTTTTCAGATGCTGGGGGCTGGAAAAACGCCTCAAACCCAAAACACCCCAGTACCAAAAAAAATACAGCAGGGGTAAAAAAACCCCAACACCCAGTTGGTTTTAATGTAGGTAGAATGTGCGTTCACATTGTCCAAACCTCTTACTGCTGTATTACTTACATGGTGCATAACTCCCCTGTTCTGCTGGTAAATAAGTTATCAACTGAAAATCCAGGAGAGCCACCCAGTGCCTGAGTTGTCAGAAAAAAATAAAAACATTTCCCCACACGTGCCGCTATGTTTACTGGTCCACAATTACGGAACTGTCAGAAATCTCCGTCAAAAATGCTTCATTCCAAACTTGCAAACCTGTGTTTGTCCCTTTATAAGGAGAAAACATTGCAAGAGATTTTGAAAAATTGCATACACACATTTCAATGCAGGTATGATTTCTGACTAGCTATATGTTCATAGCTAAACTGAATACACTTATTAATTTCACGGTAGTTATTCAGTTTCCAAGTAGTTTTGTTGACAAAGTTTTAATCTCGGTTTAAATCCATGCTACTTTGAGAAGATACTGACTTACACTTAAAAGGATTCAAGTTTATGAAGCACTGAACTTCCATGTAGAGCTCTTTCTGATATTTTGAAACTTCTTATAAGTTTCTGTAGCTTTAGGAAGTTACTACCAGGTTTGAAAGACAAAGAGTTCTAAAAAGACAAAAATTACTGCCAAATAAAGTATGAAAGAGTTGCCAGAATATCTATGTAAGCAATTGATTTTCTACGTGTACTTTTGTTTCAGGGGATTTTATTTTATTATTAATAATATTAATAATAGTAACAGTAATTACAAAAAAGTCTTTGAAAAACCCTTTTGGGAATACCAATGGTCTGCATTATTAGTGCTATGTTAAAAGCAATTATATGATTCCTATAGTTAACAAGAGAGCAAATCATGGCATATGGCTCCTGAAACACAAGAAACAAAACCAGACTGTTTGGAAATATGAAAATATTAGAGTAAATGTGCCTTGTGTTCTCAGGCAAATGGCTTTCTTTTGATTTTCCCATAAGAATGTAACAAAATGAAGTAAGTATCTCATTTATTCACTGCTTCTCTTCAGGTCATGTTACAGGTGAAAAATAGCAGTGGATAATCTTTATCTTGTTTTGTTTCATAAACTACTGATAACATTTCCTTAACAAATTACAGCATCACCAGAGGGTTGAGAAAGGCACCTCTGGAGACCACATGGTCCAGCCCCAACTCAAAAGTGTCCAGATGGGTTTTGAACAGCTCTGTCAATAGACTCCATGATCTTTCTTCATGACACACAGAGTAAAAAAGTATTTTCCTATGATTGAATGGAATTTCCTCCTGTCCTTTCGCTATTTTTTCACTAGCCATTCCACCATTCTTCTTTGGTTTAACATAAACCACTAATAATGAAGAAATAAAACAGCTCTGTGATGTACTCTCACATTAGACAAGGTTACCCTGGCAGGGATCGTCGTTTATGGTCAGAAGTCATAAAAAGTGTTTCCAAAACTTACATGGTAATCACATGGGAAAAATCAAGATGATAAATACCTTAAAACCTGCAAGATCAGTTTGAAGGCACAGAAAAGCCTGTGGAAGTGCATTTCCTGCTTCATCCACTTTCTGTGCAGCCACACATATTTAGACTGAACTGAACTGAAATAGATGCTACAGTTTGAAGTTGGAGAGTATCAAGGCAAAGAGGATAATATAAAACTAGAAGTCTGAGTTGGGAATAGTATGATGGAAGCACACAGCAGTTCTAGAAAACAATAAAACACGTGCATACGTTACCAAAAATCTGGCTGCCTTCCAAGATTTGCTTTACCATGATTTTCAAATCTGTCATCATGACTTTTCAGTGAAGCAGAGCAGTTATGTGGGAGGACCTAACAAGGTGATGAGGGTCTTCCTTTAAATTTAATCCCAGTTTTCAGTCTCTGTTTACTTAAGAAATCATTCCTTTTTAGCTCTTTTCCCAAGCAAAATACACAGGAAGAAATTTGATAAAAATCAAAAGAAAAACAGGGCTACTTTTGACTTTCTGTCCCTGTATTCTGCATCAAGGAAACTGAAATCAATGAGAATATAATCAGTCTCACTATTGAACAGACAGTATTTCTCCAGCAACATAGCCCACAATCTGGTCAGGTATCGGCTACAAACTGACCGTAGTAGTTAGGGTTTGTCCTTCAAATCATTCTTTAATTCCTTAAGAAGATGAGTATTTTCTCGTCTCCCGTGCCATGTGCCTACATTAGGTGTTCAGGATGTTCACTTACCTTTACTGAGTAAAAATATTCTGGATGCTGTATTCCATGTAAAACATGTATATAGAATCACAGAATCATAGAATCATTAAGGTTGGGAAAGACCTTTAAGATCATTGAGTCCAGCCATACCACAACTATCATGACCACAACCACTAAACATGTTTGAGAGCGTGAATACAGAATGACTGCATTTGGGCTATTTAATTACATTTCTCAAAAGTCAAAACAGGTCTAAACACTCTTGTATTAGTGTGCAACACAGATCCTAATTCAGCAAGATTTAGACATATTTATATTTCTGGAGCTCCAATAAATATCAAGCACAGCAGATACTCCTTAAGCCTTACAGCTACAAAAAGTATTTCACATGATTTATTATAGCATAGGAATATATGCAATGATGAAAATAAGCTAAGAAGTAGAGGATATGACTTTTTTTACCCCTTTGGAGACATCATAGCTGTAACTTACAGGAAGAGCAGTCTAGAGTGAATTGTATGACTCTATTATCAGCTGTGGGGTAAATAAAATAATACTTTATTTAATAGACCTGACAACAGCTACTTAATTTACATCATGAGATAAAGGCTACTTCCTTTAAGATGAGCTCACCAGTGCAGAAGTTGGGAATAGTTAATAACTGAGATGTTCAAGTTTGAGAGAGTATATATGGAATCTATAGAATTTCTAGTTCTTTTAGGTTTGATGTTGTGTAGAGGGATTTTATCTTTGTTTCAAGAAAGTAAACAACTTTCCTTAAACAATTGTTGGGTGAGAAGTTTGGGGTTATTTTCATTCTCCTTCCCAAAAAGAAAATTAAAAGAGAAAATTTGAGTAATAGCAACAGTTAAGTTCAGGTCTTACTAAATTGGTGATAGACACTTTACTAAATTGCTGGTAGTTAAACAACAGACAAAATCATCAACTGAACTTTAGCTTTTGCAATTATCTTTGGAATTCTGCCATTTTAAACAGATATTCATGGATATAGATAATGCTTAGAGTCCAGACTTTCAAAATGCACTAAAATGGATGAGATTTTTAAAGGAATTAAAGCACTGTACAATAGTAATTAAATTACAGACTACGTTATAAAAATTCTCTGTGAAGTACATGAACAAATTTAACCCACTTAAACAGCCCCCTTAGTTTTCTTGGATGCCAGCTATTTATAAGTTACTTTGCCACTCAAGTAATTCTATGTCAACAGGAAATGAGTAGACAATCTTCAATGAACACATAGGGAACAGTTCTACAGATAGTTGTTTTAATTATGAAGAGCAGTTCACTGAAGCATAAAAACAAAATGAAAGAACTTAGGTTCAGGCAAAGACCTTGGACCTCAGGTATTAACACATCCATTCTCACCCATCCTGGCAATATAGTAGCTACCTATATTTTTCTAACTACCATTTAATTTCTTTGGTCAGTATTACATTTGTGGATCCATAGATGCAATGTTAAATGAGATGACTATTAAAAGCAACCAAGAATTCATTTTGCTGTGCTAAGAAGGAAGTATAGATTGAGATAAGAAATCTAAGGACTGCAGAGAAAACTATACACAAAATTATTTTTCCACTTGTGTTAGCTTCAACTACAGCTGAAATCACAGAATGTATCTGATTTGAAGGATAGAATATGTTTGCTATTCTTTGAAAGACTCTGGTGAACAAAAAGGTACATAATGAAAGTAGATTCAGGTAAACAGATTTGCAATTCTTGCTTGAAATTCTGTTTTCCGGAAAAAAACACCACTCTATGATCAAATCTAGATCTACTCATTCTGTAGTTCCACTAATAAGTCATTTTCCTACCTAAAGGCTTTATTACACTGGCTGAATTTATTTCAAAAGTATCATGTATAAACAAAGAGGGGAAGAGGGGCAGAGGGGGAGAGGAGATGAGAGGGAAGGGAAGGGAAGGGAAGGGAAGGGAAGGGAAGGGAAGGGAAGGGAAGGGAAGGGAAGGGAAGGGAAGGGAAGGGAAGGGAAGGGAAGGGAAGGGAAGGGAAGGGAAGGGAAGGGAAGGGAAGGGAAGGGAAGGGAAGGGAAGGGAAGGGAAGGGAAGGGAAGGGAAGGGAAGGGAAGGGAAGGGAAGGGAAGGGAAGGGAAGGGAAGGGAAGGGAAGAAGAAAAAAGAAGAAAAGAGAAGAAAAGAGATGAGAAGAAGAAAAGAGATGAGAAGAAGAAAAGAGATGAGAAGAAAATAGAAAAGAAAATAAAAGAGGAAAAGGAAAAAAAAAGACAAATAAAATGAAAAAGAAAAATAAAACACTAAAGACAACTAAGATGCTGTTCATGTGCCTTGTGAAAAACAATTAAAGAATGAGTTCTTAGAATAATTGCTCATGAGTTCAGATTTTTCCCTTGGGTAAACAGGTCTGTTAACCATTCCTTCACTGTACCTGATCAAGAGGATATCAAAACATGCTATTTTTTACTACTCACTGGTTTTAGTATTTTTAAACGTTAAGAATAAATGTTCCTGTAAGTTTCCTTCAGTTGAAACCAGGAGTGTTATTTTAATATATCACAGAAGCCATCGATGGACAGACAGTAGACAAACCTCTGTTCTACTGCATATTTTCTACTACAGAAGTCTGTATTAAAACAGTTAACATCTTTCTCCTCTCCATTTATTTCAGAACAGCTCTAATTGAGATATGGAAATTTTTCAAACTTAAATCAACAGCAGAAGAGCTTGATTGAGACTGTATTAAACTGTGTTCAATGTTAAGTCAGGTAGTCCACATATTTCCTATTACTAATTAATTTTTTATGCAGCACTCAAAAATACTGTAATATAATATTAACAGTTAATTTAATAATTAAAATCTTCTTTTTCATAGTGACTTCATGGCTGGTGTTTATTTTAGCATCTGTATACTGCAAGTGAAAAAGATGTATGAAGTATTTTTTTATTAGTATTCTATATTTTACTGGGACCACACACGTATATATACACTCTTACACACACACAGAGAAAAAGGTTGGCCAGGAAATTAGACATCTTATCTGTGAGGTGCTAAATAAGGACCAATAATCTAGGTCTTCAGTACTCTGTGTGATAACTGCTCTTACAAAATGAAATTTTGACTTTTTCACAGCTTAGCTACAAGTAGACACTATCAGTAAAACTGCATTTCTGTGCAATATGATGGGAAGTAAAAGATTTCAACAACTGACAGGAGAAAATGAACAACTGATAAACAATCTTTGAAATGTTCTCTCCCTGCGAGGCATGCTTTTGATGATGATTTACATTTTTTTTATTGTTGACTTTCAGGATGGGGCTGATGGTTGGCTAAGCATACAGTAACTGAAAGAAGAAAACAAGCCAGAAAGAAAAACATAACTGGCACCATCTTCTTTAAAAACTTTTTGTTAATTTTTCTCCTTCACTTAAGTACCAGTATTCATTTAAGAATTTAATGTATTGAGAGGGAAAAAAAAGGGAAAAAAAGACAATGTCATTATAATTTTCTGATTCCAACATGGTAAATATCCCAATTCCTCTTCCACTAGTCTGCTTCCACTCAAAACAAGAATTACATTCTAATTCTCAGTCAAATGCAAAATGAATTAACTAATTGTAAAATTGCTGCTGCAGAATAATTTGCCAACCTTTGAGGTTGTACACTAACCTGGGATTGTAGCTGTGTGAAAAACAGTGTCTAACTTCAGCAAGAAAATCAAACTGAAATATCAATGAATAAAAAAACTGAAAGTATGTTGATTCCACCAAAGTGAACTCATCAAAAATGTTCTGCAATGAAGAGAAATGCAAGAAATGGCATCAAAATGGTTTGTTAATTAGGTCGATGTGCTTGTCTGAGTAAATAATTTGGAGGAAACAAAAGCATAAGCTTTGCTTTGCTGTTTTGAAGATAGTTCTTGGAAGGTTTGGGGTTTTTTGAAGAATCAATTTTTCATTTAAATTAAGATAGCTATCATTTTTAAAGCAGCCACATAACTGAGAAGTATATCTTTACATAACTGAAGAGTATATCCTTTTAAGAATTAAAAAATAATTAAAAACATTTTAGGTTAAACCAATGTTAATTTGACTAAATCCTCATTCCCCTTGTAAATTCCAATTAAAATTTTACATAGTTGTTTCCTATCTATTACTATTTGGTGCACAAATTAAAATGAAAATTTCATTAGCCACCCAGCTTTATCTTTCAAATTGAGTAAAGTAAATTAAATTAAATAAATGAAGACACCCTTGTCTTTTAGGTAAGATTTTACTTATAAAATATTGATGTGAAATAATACAAAACAGAGAAGTGAAAAAAACAAAGCTAACAAACCAAAACAACTAAAACAAACAAACAAAACAAATAAAAACCCCCGCCAACAAACAGAAACCCAACACCTCAAACAAAACCTACAACAAACCTACAAAAAGTTTTAGCAAAATTCTGTAGTGCTATAATCAGTCTGAAAATTAAAAGAACAAAACCAAAAACTTCTTCTAATTCTGTTCCTATCTGCAGTAAAATACTGTTCAGTATGGTTTCAGGTTTCAGCTATGAAATCCATTCATACTCATAGCTAACGAGGCTGGTGAGAGGCCGTGAGCACAAGCCCTACAAGGAGAGGCTGAGGGAGCTGGGATTGTTTAGCCTGGAGAAGAGGAGGCTCAGGGGAGACCTTCTTGCTGTCTACAACTACCTGAAGGGTGGCTGTAGCCAGGAGGGGGTTGGTCTCTTCTCCCAGGCAACCAGCACCAGAACAAAAGGACACAGTCTCAAGCTGCGCCAGGGGAAGTTTAGGCCTGAGGTGAGGAGAAAGTTCTTCACACAGAGAGTTGTTAGCCATTGGAATGTGCTGCCCAGGGAGGTGGTGGAGTCACCATCCCTGAAGGTGTTTAAGAGGGGATCGGACGTGGCACTTGGTGCCATGGTTTAGTAGTCATGAGGTCTTGGGTGACAGGTTGGATCTGATGATCCTTGAGGTCTTTTTCAACCTTCTTGATTCTATGACTCTATTATTCTATTTGTAAGAGCTGAATATGTGAGATCAAATTGTACCTATTTATTTACTTTTACTTTTTTTTTCTTATTAATTTACATTTTAATCAGGGCTCAGTAGCACTGACACATAATTCATCTCCTTAGAAGCAAGAATAGCAACCCTAGACTTTATCATACAAAGTATTGGGATGATGGTCTAACAGAAGCTTGTATCATCATTCCTATTTGGATTGTTTATGTAGATGCATGGATGGGTGTTGGCAACCAATGAAGAAGGAAGGGGGAAATGGAGTAGCAGTAGAAGCAAAAAAATGGTAATCTAGGTTAAATAGTTATTGTCTTATTGTAGATTGTAGTTTTACAATAGTGTTGAGATGTAAAGTGCTTATAGGCCAGTTAAAAAACATTTATTTTTATGCTTAATAGACAAAGTATAATTTATTGATGTTTACAAAGATGTTCAAAACTAATTACTGTTCAAAACTTATTTGGACTTCAAGCAAATTAATCATCTCTGTTCACTGCTTTTGAAGAGAAATAATTAATATATTACCTTGAGTCTTTCACCTCAAAAGCTGCAATGGTAAAATGCAACAGAGAATCTAACAGAACACCAAGAAGTTTTCCTGTGCCATATTTGTGACCAAAAAAATAATCCTAACCGATATTTCTATTTAGAAATGAGCAACTTTATTCAGTTTCTATGCAAATTTTCCTTTATATTTCATACATGCCACATTGGCTACTGGTTGAAACAGAAATCCTACCTGACTGACGTTTTCCACAAATGCATCAAATGTAACCTGAGAATAATGATAGGCTAAGGACTCACCAGAGATGAAGTGTAGGAACAAAAATTCCACCTGTTGGCATAACTTGGGTAGCAAAGCTATTGACTGGCTTTAGCAACTGTTTTCTAATGGGCAATAATTGGGTACAAGAGAGTAACTGCAGTGCTAACATGCAAATTTAATGAGGTAGGAGTCTCAAGGTGAAATGAATGGACAAATGCCAGTCAAACATTTTGCAAGAAATCCACTGAAAGTCTAGGAAATGTATAACAATTAGAAAAGTTTGAATTTAGAAAAGTTTGAATTTAAAGAAATCCAATTACTTGGAACCTAAAGAGAGTTTACAGATTTGTAATATGGATCTTTTTCAATATTAAATGATAGCAAGCTGAGCAGGGACTGCAGTCCTAAAAATGACAGGATCACAGATACCATTTTGCTGTAAATAAAATGTTCTGTTAATAAAGTCAGCACAATATCCTTTCCTGAAACAAATATTATTTCCTTGTGTTGTAGTGCTAAACAAAAGGGATGTGATTTGATCTCTGACCATGCGGCAATGTAAGATTTTCTTGTGTCCACATTATTCAGTGCTAGTACTTTCTAGGACAAATATGTTGTGGAGGGAGCTAATTGTAGCAGTCAAAACAGAGGCAGGCTGAAAGCTAACAATTAAGCAGCATGGACAATCAAGGATTCAGTCCTTAAGCTTACTCCCTAGCAGAATTTATGGCCTGTTACATTGAGGCTTTGCTATGTAACAAAGAAGAAACGTGCCTTGAAAATGCAGCTAGTAAGTCATTGAAGTTGTATTTTTATGAGTTCATACAATAGAAAATGGACATATTTTGACTGTCCTGCAAATCAGACTGCTACAAATTGAACATATGTAGCTATTTTGCTTGAACAGCAAAAAAAGTGTATGCAGATGAAAACACGACTTTTCATTAAAAAAGAAAAAGATCTGTATGTGAGCAGATCTTTGTTGATCAAAGTTTTAAATCCCCTGGCTGGTTTTAAATGCAATTACAATCTAAGATAAACCTCTTTAAGCAAACATTTGCTATACAGCTTTATATTTTTTAATTCCTTCATTTAACCAGTATTAAATCTTAGCTCTTGATTTAAATCATTGGTTGCAGGAAATACGAGTCTTGCTTGTTGAGGAAAAAAATGCATAACTACATTGGCCAGTTGAATTTCTAAATTCATATATATACATGTCCTTAACCTGACCCAAGATGTGGTTGGGTAGATATCATGCATGCTGATTTTCATAGTAACGTCCTATAAAGATGATCAGTATTTTAACCTTCTATCACAAGGCATATATTGTCAGCTCTTGCAGTCCATTCAGAACTTTTCTGTGCTCAGATATATCTGACATCCATTATTTCTAGTAGTCATTTTCTAACTATTGAAAATATTAGAAATATGCTCAATTTAAAAAACAAAAAAGGAAATTTGTCCAAAAGTATCCTCAAAATGCCCCATAATAAAGTCTTAAAAACACAAACAAAAAAAACCCCAAACAACAACAACAATCACCGAAAAACCCCATAAACACAAAACAAAAACCCCCAAATAAAAACAGCAACAGCAAAACCCAAACCAACCAACCGCCACCACCAAAACAGTTAAAATAGTACAATGTAGCTCTGGTAAAGTAAGTATCTATTTACCCTAGATTATTAAGTGCTGAAATGGCCCTTTTACTCATGATAACTTTAACAATTGTCTAATGCATTTCAGCTGTATCTGCAGGGGTCCAGTGGTGAGTCTTTTCTTCTGTGTACAACAAATATCTTATATTGCCAATCTCCTTTTGTCTCACTGCCAAGGTCATGGCCAAGAAACAGGCTGAGTTTTTCCACTTTGTTAAGCGAGGGTTTCTGGAGTTTTTTAGGAAACACAGGAAACTCTAAGCGCCTAGTGAAAAACAAGTCATTTGTGTAACAGTGGGCAACTGTATCAAGTGTTCTGCACCTGTTTTACACTCCAGCACTACAATTTCTGCAAAGTAAACAATAGATCTTGGGGTCAGATTACAAATTCTAGTAGGCCGCTTGCTAGATTGCTGCTTTGTTTAACCTTTACACTTTCATTTAGAAAGGAGAAAGTATCACTGCCACACCAAGAGGGCAGTTAAAGAGTTTTAATTAACTGTGGAGGTAATTAGACCTCCCAGTTTAACAATTATCAGACAATTCTTTTCTCCTCTAAGTCCTTTAAAGTTGTGCAGTTTTTTAAGAGGAACAAAATACATTTCAAATATACTTTGCAAAAAAAGTGGATAAAAGACTATACAGAAAGAAAAGCTGATTCCACTATGAAATTATCTATTTCCTTTTTCTGATCTAATAACAAGTCAAAATCTATCAGCTTCTCATCCACCATTCCCTGCCAAAGTCCAATTCTAATCCAATTGCTCCTTTTATTAATCCCCCCTCCCTTCAGTCTCCTGAGCCTCTGCTCCGTTTGGTCCATTGTGATACTCATCTTTATGACAAAGGTGAAAGAAAAACTTCCCTCTCCTTCTTTCCAATAAAGTTCGCTGTTGACAACTGTAGTTTAAACTGTGTCTGTCCTGACAATTATTTGAAATTTCTGATCCAGCTCACACTTTCCCTGTAGAAGACACAATCTCTAGTCATGGGGGTCATTGGCCATCAGGCCTGATTCTCAAATTCATTTTTTGAGATGTACTTCAAAAAGCAGGTGGCAGCGATCTTATCCCCAGAGTCAAGGCAGAATCCACACTAACTCTTCAGAACACAAAACATAATTGTAAATGTAGATATAGTAAGCACGTATACATAGGCTCTTCAAAACAGGAAAACTGGAAAATAACACAGCACTTTGTTCAACGGTTGTTCTTGAACAAAATGAAGAGGAAAGGGACTTCTTTTCCTTGTATTAACCATTACAGCTTCACTTAACTGCACAACAGGTGTGGGCTCTGGGTGTATCTCTTGCGTTGTTCTGCTAAGACCTATTGCCCATGCAATCTACGTGTAGTAGGTAGCCTCTGATGAACATGCAGCCTGTTATTCTGTGTATTTGTATACATACAAAACTATGTTTTACTCTTAGTACCCTCCATTTGAAGATTGCAAGTTTCAAGAAAATTATTAAGCAAATTTCTCACAAGCACCAACAGTGGATGCTACAAATGAAGATGTCACTTGAAGAGGTCACAAAAACACTGAGGGGGTGTCAGTGACACAGATAGATTGGGGAGTTAAACCCAGGTCTATACCTATAGTGTGTGCTTCTGTCCTCAAGAATTTTTTGTGTAACACTCAATTATTACAAAATGTCTTTTGGACACATAAGTAAGAATTTTAAATACAAACCCATGCTGATTTTACTTCTGTTTAGTTAGGAAAAGAAGATAATTCAGCTTGTTGGTGACATTCAAATTATTATGCTTTAAATTTTAATTGGTAGTTGACAGGCTAAGCAAAAAAAAGAGCAAAATTTAAAGAAAAGCAGTCAGAAGATAGAAAATGTAAAGAGATGAAAGTACTGAAATGATGACAAGAGACAGCCAAGAAAAGAACAGCATTTGGCCAGGAGGAACATTTTCTCTTTTGGTTGAATTACTGTGTGAAATAAAAATGAAAATAGAAGACCAACATCCAAGATCAGCTCAGGAGTTTGAGGTGTTACCGTAAACCCCTTGCGATTTGCTCTTGTTATAAAAACCTCCCCCATCCCCAAAGCCATAGTGTACTTACAAGCCTTGTGAATTCTCAGTTGCATATCATTTATTCTACATATAATAAATACTTATTTGTAATATGCACCATATAATGGAGTAGTAAATATTTCCAATTAGCTTTAGTGTCAGAGTCCTCAAAAACTGATGCATTTATGTTAATATAAAAGCGTACATGGAACATTTTATCATGCATTAGAGATTTTAATCAGGTAATCTGCACGGCATCTGGAAACCTAAGCAGAGGCAAAGTCTGCTATAACAAAGGCACTGTAACAGTTCACCTTCAGTGAAGAACAATAATGCATTATTAAATTCACTTTCCTGCTCAGTGGTTACACTTAGCTGACCACAGCAAATTTGCTCTCTGCCTGGTCTTCACAAGTTGGCAGAAAAATAGATTCTGTCACATTTAACGGGTTCTGAAAATGACAGGATGCCTCTCTTGGTTTAACTATAAACCATAATCTTTCAGAAGTAAATATAATTACAAATGCCTTTTGTCACGTAGTTCTTAGGAAGGATATTATATGTGGGTTATTAGAGTAGTAGGTATCACTATGTACTTGAATATTATTAGAAGCCAGAACTGATATTGTACAACAGCAGCTTCAAAAAAAGAATCAGGTTTCTATTTTCCTTTGATCCTAAATGACATCATAATTCTTAGAAAACAAAGACACAGGCATCAAATTCCTTCAGTACAATCAAGAGATATTACTCCTTAAACTAACATTAAAGGAACACCTACGTTCTGTTTTGTTAGAAGTATTGTTTTAATCTTATCTCTTGTCTATTAGTAATTTTCTTTGTTTTACATATATTTGACAGAAGGAACTTTTTAAGAAAAGTGCCTTAGACTCAGGATTATTGATTTGGAATTTAATTAGCAAAAGTCAGCACAGTTATATACAATAGAACCTGACTCTCTTTCATTTCCATGGAGCTTTATCATGCTGCAAGCATGGTAAGAATCTGCTCCATATGATGATATTCACTTTCAGGTAGAGGTCTTGAACCAACACAGTATACCATTTAAGTCCCAGTGAAATGCAGTTTAGGTCCCAGTTAAGACCTGTTAAAGAGCTTTCACTAGCTTTGTGTAGATAACTAGTTTAGCAGCTGTAAGACATTTTTCCCCCCCGTAAGCCCTTCAGTTCAGGTAGCTTTATTAGAAATATTTTATCTCTGAAGTGGGAAGTACACAGGCTCATTGAAAGATTGGCTTGGATTCTAGTATCTGCTTATGGGGTTCTACTGCTTAGGTTAAAATGCAAGGTTTCTTAAGTCCTCAGAAGAAACTCAGACATCACAATGGTGTCATACTCAAAACTCACACAAACTTGACATAGTCATCTTCCACCTTAGTGAAGTTATCACCTTGTGTTAGGTAGTCTGTCCAAACCGTATTTCATCTAGGTGCTTAGACTGAATATTCTATAAATTGCAAAGGGATCTAAAATGGCATGAAAAGTCTACAGATTACATTCACCACTCCTGAGAACAGCAGTGCCAAACTTCAGACAGAAAGACAACTGAAGTTTACTGAATACTGAAGAAGTATTTCTGGGAGTCCTAATCATTCTCTAGCATTTATAACCTTGTAAATGATTAAACACAAGGTCACAGAAACATATAATTATTTAGGTTCAAAAGGAACTTTAAATAGTAATCTAGTTCAACCCCTCTGCCATGGACAGAGTCAGATATTCAACCTGACTCCCAGTGATGGGGCATCCCTAACTTCTCTGGGCAATCTGTTCCAATCCCTCACCACCCTCCTTGTAAAAAAATTTCTTCCTGATGTCCTAGCTAAAACTCTTTCAATTTAAAGCTATTGTCATTTGTCCTGTCATTACAGCTGCTCATAAAAAGTCTCCCTCCATCTTTCTTGTAAGCCATCTTTAAGTACTTGGAAGTCCACAACAAGGTCTCCCTGAAGCCTTCACTTCTCCATACTGAAAAATGACAAGTCACTCAACATTTCTTAATAGGAGAGGTGTTCTATCTCTTTGATCATTTTTGTGGCCCTCCTCTGGATCTGCTCCAAAAGGTCAACGTCTTTCCTGTGCTGGGAAGTCCAGAGCTGGATGCAGCACTCCAGGGTGAGGTCCCAAAAGAGCAGAGTAGGGAGGAACAATGATCACCCTTAATCAGCTGGCCATGCCTGTTTATGTCACAGGTGGACAGAGGTGATATCAATGAAAATTTTCAGTTATCTACAAAGTTTCTTTTCCCTCTGCTATCTGAGGAAATTCAATCACAACTAGCTAATCTAGGAATGCAGTTTGGTCACTTCCCCTTCTACCTGTGAGGAAAATCCAGTCTAAACCTGGACTTAACCTTTGTGAAACCTGCTTCCCTGCAGGGAAGAGCAAGAGCAAGGAGCAAAGCAATGTAAGAACGAAGGTGAGTGTACCTGGGCACTTTCCAAAGCAGGTGGAGTCCTACATTCAATCCACCGCTCCAGGTCTTTCTCTACATCAAAATATTCAGTATACTGGGGACTGGACTTGAATCCCTTTATTTCAGAAGAATATCAGATGCATTCATGGTCCCTTTGGCCATATACACAACCATACAAGGACAGTCAGGGATTAAGGTTCTCTACACTACTTGCTCCTTAAAACTCAGTCTCTAGCTTTATTTTGGACTACTCTAACAATCTCCAAGACAGATATGCTCAAGTGCTTGCCTAAAGTACTGTGGATATATGTCTAAACCACTTGGATTTTGGGACAAGAACCAGTCTTCTGTTTTCTCCTGTAAGGCAAAATACCCATAGTATTTCTTTGGGATCCAGCAAAGACCAAATTATGCCACATAAACTGGAACCACTACATAACTGGGAGACTGATATGATTCAGGCTAATCTGTAGCATGGCATTCAGAGCCACCTCTCACCTTTAGGGTGTGTAAAATTTGCACTAATACAAGCTAATTAATTTAAATATGATAATTACACCATCTCCTCAAATAAAAATAAATTTGAGGAAACTATGATAGGATTGTGTTCAAATTCTAACTACAGTCTTTGCTTCACACAGTTAGCATTCTAGAAGATACCAGATTTACATCTGAATCTGTGAATACCATTGTCAGAGTTCTGAACTTAAAAATTACAGTTACTGGGTATTATTTTGTTGGAAAACAGCAAAGTAATGTGCAGCTTTTTATTTTGTTTTTCCTTTCTATTAAATGGAGTCATTTTACAGATGTAAGAATACCAATAATAGCAATTTTACAGGAGACAGTGGATAAAGAACACTTAGTCACACAAACTAGTCTTTCCTCTCTAGATACCTGCCAATATGTTCAAGCATTGAAATATGCACACTGCAGTAGAGCATCTTACTTTTTTCTATGAGGGAGCAGATTTGGGCAGTCTGTCCAACGACTGAAATGTTTATAGGATTAAAAACTATGCTTACTATGGGGGGAGGAAAAAAATAAAGCGGGGGGGGGGAAGAAAAAATAAAAGGGAAAAAAAAAAAAGGGAAAAAAACCCCAACTTTCCTAGATCTTGGAAATACTCCCAGAATTTATAACAGAGATTCTGGAATTCATCCCCTCTTTATGATGTCCAGTGCCTTCAACAATCTCTGATTTTAGGTAGTTCTTGTTTCATACTGATAGAAGTGTCGTAACAGTTCGCATTTTTGTAGTTTAAGGAGTTGTTCTCCTTACAGTTCTTGATAAAAGATCAGGAATGCTAATACCACGTCCTAGCACATCTAATTTCCCCAACATATAGACCTCTATGAAAGGATTACTAAACCCATTTTACCTATACAGCTAGAACCCACTAATTTCTTTTCATTGTAAATGCCTGCAGAATTCCTGAAAGGACAAGAGGAAATGGGGGCTTAAGTTGTGCCAAGTGAGGCTG
>NC_071618.1:29068212-29135712 GCF_014839835.1 Dryobates pubescens | reverse complement strand
ACCTTTGCACTCCTTGCGGCATACACACACTATTCATAGTCTATTTGGCAATATGAAAGGCTTCTGTATTTTCTGTGCAACAGAAAGAAATGTTTTCTGGTTTCTTAGTAAATAATAACCCATTAAGAAAAAAAACTTGCTATTTCATTTTTTCACCTTTGTAGTCCATTAACGGTAAAAGCTTTTAATGCACTTGAAGCATTCTTGAGCCTCTTGGCCTGAGTGAAAAGACACACCAACTAGAGCGTGGAAAGGATGATACTGGCTTTCTTGAACATTTCATTTAGTGGATCTTTATACTAACTGTCAGAGGTTACAAATTTGACTACTATTTGTTTAGAGTTTGAAAAATAAAGTTCAATCAAGATCACTTTCACAGTGTGATAGATGATACATGGATGTCAGGAACAAGTTCTTTACCATGAGGGTAGTGGAACACTGGAACAGGTTGCCCATGGAGGTGGTTGGGGCCCCATCTCTGGAGATATTCAAGGTGAGACTCAACAGAGCTCTGGGCAACCTTACCTCCTTGAGGGTGCCCCTGCTTACTGCAGAGGGGTTTGGCCTAGATGACCTTTGGAGCTGCCTTCCAACCCAGGCCATTCTATGATTCTGTATAAATACATGGTCCGAACTTGTTACCTTAAGGAATTACAAACTAATATGCTAACATTTTTTAAATTAAGCAAGAATGTAGACTTGAAATGTGTTAACTGTAAATACAGTCACATGTAGATACCTATCACAGTCTGTTTATATTCTTATTATTATATTAAAACACAGCACTTTTAATAGAACCATAGAATAAACCTACTGTAGACGTATCTCTGTGCATTTACGTACACAAAAATGAAGATGAACCAAAAGTATGTTTACTCAAGAAATTGGAGAGCACAGCTGTGAATGAAAATTCTTGTCAGCTGGTAATAGCTCTCTTTACAAAAGAGTTTTCTCAGAGAACAAACGATAAACACAGACCACAGGCAGAATTGATGCATAAGTCCTCATCATTTGTTTGCTGACTCTGTGAGAGGACAGCTCAGGTAGAAGAGAATCTTTGCTGATGCTAAAACTTCCTTTGAGTATTTTATACTTATAAAAACACATTTCTATGCTTTTTAAGGTGAGTAAGTGTGCTTCATATATATTTACACTATGCACATATCATAAAAGAATTTACTGCTGATTGTGCAGAATGAATGCCTAACCATATAGGAAGACATACATATCATTAGTTCCCTTTTTGATGTATGGATGCTAACATGAAAATACAATTCTAATTACAACTCTGGAATATTTAAATCACTCTCCATTTTGCACTAAGGATATTTTGGCATTTCAGTATTCCAAGATATTAGCCAGAGGTCTGATTGCTTACATCTCTACAGGGGGACATAAAATAAAATCTGAGAGAAAGACTGGGACTTTTTAATATGTGGATTTGATAAAGTCATACCTTAATTGCTGCTATCATAGCAGTCAGAAAACAGTTGTTGTTGATTATCTGAAAATTACTTGAGAAATTTCCATTAATGTCATAGTTTAAAAGCTTTGCTGAAAGAAATAGTTTAGCTCCTTTTGTGAACATGGTGAATATTTTATATTTTGTTACAGAAACCAGAATGCATATTTTCAGCAAGCCAGTGTCCTTCCCATAACACCTCAAATAACATATTCAATTTAAAATGTAAGCATGACATTCAGGCTTCATTTGCTGTTGGTGTCAATCTAAAAAAATATAAATTGATGCAGACAGAAAATTCTAATCTGATGCCCTAAGGCCAGATCCAATAAAATACTTAAGCATCTGAATTTGGTATAAAAGCAACTAACTTTTAGGCATTTGTCCCCCAGGAGGGAATCTTGGCTGGACCTGAGCTGGGTCTTACATTCCCATATGGTCCACAGGATAGGTATTGTTACACAGATACCAGTTAGGGGCTGTTAAGAACAGGCACTGCATTCAACATCACTTTAACATTACCCAAAACAGCCACTGTTGAGTTAGTATCTATTGAATTTAATAAGCAGAACCTTATAGAACCAGTTAACAGAAAACCACATGCAGGTAAATGGTGCTAGTAAATAGAGAAACTCTGGCATCAGGACTGAGCTGTAAATTCTACCCTGGGGACCTTGTATGACCAGAGTCTGAGTCATAAAGGCAAAGAGACAATGGTAAAATATATTTCCCTCTCATACAAAGCATAGTGATTAAAGATACTGTCCAGACAACGTCACAAGTTTGATTCTCTCTTCTTCATACAAGGTATTAGGATTCATATCTCCAAGGGGTGTGTGTTTTAACTTTTAACTCTGTTTTGGGAAATACTATGGATCAATAAGCAAGAAGAGGATCATGACACCCCCTTAGGCTGTGTTGCCATCCAAAGAGATCTGGACAGGCTGGAGAGCTGGGTGAAGGCAAACTTCATGAAGTTCAGTAAAGACAAGTTCAGGGTCCTGCATCTGGGGAGGAATAACAGCAGGAACCAGTAAAAGTTAGGGGATGCCCTGCTGGAAAGCAGCTCTATGAAGAAGGACCTTGGAGTCCTGGTGGACAGCAAGTTCTCCACGGGACAGCAATGTGCCCTTGTGGCCAAGAGGGCCACTGGAATCCTGGGGTGCATCAAGAAAAGTGTGTCCAGCAGGTCTAGGGAAATTCTTCTTCCCCTCTACTCTGCTCTGGTGAGACCACACCTGGGACACTGTGTCCACTTTTGGGTTCTCAAGTTCAAGAGACAGGGACCTGCTGGAGAGTCCAACAGAGAGCCACAAGGATTATTAGGCGACTTGAGCATCTCCCCTGTGAAGAGAGACTGGGGCTGTTTAGTCTTGAGAAGACTGAGAGGGGATCTCATCAGTGTGTATAAATGCTTGAGGGGTGGGTGTCAAGTGGTGGGAGGGCAATCTCTTTTTGGTGGTGCACAGTAATAAGGCAAGGAACAATGGATAAAATTTGAACATAGAAGGTTTCACCTCAACATGAGGAGAAATTTCTTTATAGTGAGGGTGATGGAGCACTGGAACAGGCTGCCCAGAGAGGTTGTGGAGTGTCTTTCTCTGGAGACTTTCAAAACCCACCTGGATGCATTCCTGTGTGGACTACCCTAGGTGATATTGCTTTTGGCAGGGGGGTTGGACTCGATGATCTCTGAAGGTCCCTTCCAACCTCTA
Source organism: Dryobates pubescens (assembly GCF_014839835.1). Taxonomy (NCBI): domain Eukaryota; kingdom Metazoa; phylum Chordata; class Aves; order Piciformes; family Picidae; genus Dryobates; species Dryobates pubescens. The sequence goes on along the minus strand of NC_071618.1, from coordinate 29,132,535 downwards.
ACATTCTGTGATTCCATAACCTAGTCCTTAGGTTGTCCTCTTACTTTTCCTTCCTATACTATTTCTAGATCTAACAGACAACTGAAGAGCTGAACAAGTACTCAGCACCATAAAAAAAAATCACAACTTCTCACAACTTCAGACTGGGAGATCTGCAGAACATTAGATAACAGCAGAGGAGGATAAATGATAAAATATAACTTACCAAAATTCAGGGACAATCCAGAGCAAACTCTTTGAGTCACAGACACTTACCTTTACATTAAAACACTTAGAGATGCAATTTTAACATAAAAACCTGAATGGCTGTTTTCTAATGACACCTCTATATATACGTCATAGATTCATAAAATGGTTTGGGATGGAAGGGAGCTCCAAAGGTCATCTAGTCCAATCCCCCTGCACTAAGCAGGGACATCCTCCATTAGATCAGGTTGATCAGAGACTTGTTGAACCTGACCTTGAATATCTCCAAGGGTGTGGCCTCAACTACCTCCCTGGACAACCTGTTCCAGTGTTCCACCACCCTCATGTAAAGCACTTGTTCCTAACATCCAACCTAAATCTACACTTCTCTAATATCAAACCACTGCCCCACATCCTATCACTCCAGGTCTTTGTAAATAGTCCCTCTCCAGTCTTGTTGTAGGCCTGCTTCAGGTACTGGGAGGCTACTATTAGGTCTCCCCAGAACCTCCCCTTCTCCAGGCTGAACAACCCCAGCTCCCTCAGCCTGTCCTCATAGCAGAGGTGCTCGAACCCCCTGATCATTTTCGTGGCCCTCCTGTGGACCCTCTCCATCAGGTCGATGTCCCTCCTATGTTGAGGGCTTCAAACCTGTACATAGTACTCCAGGGGAGGTATCACTTAGCAGAGTAAGTGGCAGAATCACCTCTCTCCATCTGCTGGCCACGCTTCTTTTGATGCAACCCAGGATGCAACTGGCCTTCTGGGCTGCAAGCACACACTGTTGGCTTCTGTCCAGTTTCTAATCCACCATCACCCCAAAGTGCATCCCTCCATCCTGTCCAGGTCCCTCTGCATGGCATCCCATCTCTCAGAATTATGAATCACACCTCTCAGCTTTGTATCAGCTGCAAATTTGCAAAGGGTGCACTCAATATCACTGTCAATATCATTGATAAAGATTGAACAGCACTGGCCTCAATACAGACCCTTGAGGGACACCACTTGTCACCTGTCTCCATGTGAACATTGAACTGTTGACGTGGATCATCTGACCTTTGGATGTGATCATCCAACAAATTCCTTATCCACTGGACAGTCCACCCATAAAATCCTTATCTCTCCAACTCAGAGAGAAGGATGTTGTGGGGACTGTGTCAAAGTCCACACAGACAACATTTTTTGGTCTTCTCTTCTGCACTGATATAGTTACTCCACCACAGAAAGCCACTAAGCTGGTCAGGCAGGACTTGCCCTTGGTGAAGCTATGCTGGCTGTCTTGAATCACCTCCTTGTGAAATGCTTCTTGTGAAATACAATCTAATAAACCCAAACTTGTTTCATCAAATATTCCATAATTACAGCTTACAAAATTAGACACTTGGTTTTGATGACAGCTGTCAAGTACCTGAACTAAGATCATGTACTTGAACTTATCTCATTCTTCCCAGGATTGTTTGTATTTCTACAGCCCACTTTCAGTAAAACTGGAAAATCCACTATCCTCCAATAAGGAAAAAATCCTGGAAAACTATAGTAGGTGAATTTTCTGTTCATATAGATAATTACATCTTGAGTTTTTTTATGAACGGTGGGGCAGAACTGCTCTGCAGTGCCTCCTGTAATCCCCTTTAGTCCAGACTATGAACCTAACTGGACTACAACAGAACCCTTAGGAAATCTAAGTTTTCTTCTCACAAGTGAGTGGAACTGCAGGTATGTACAATGGGCCTTGCCCTGACAGGAAACTAGGACAAGCCAAGCTGCACATCTGGAGTCAGTAGCTGGAAGATGTTCCCAACATCAATGGTTAACATATGGTCTTTGAGAAGAGAAACTCTTCATTTTCCTGCAACAAATATTGCCCCAAATACTGTTTTAATAGACAGAGAATCTGATCCGTAGAACCTAACTTGATTCTTGGTAGGATAATGAGAATCTGACTACAGTGGAAGGTGAAGTCACTCAAGGACCTGAGAACGGATTTTGAAGACAGTCTAAAGGCAAAACAAAACAACCACCAAAAAAACAAATATTCAAACAAAATCCCATAAGAGATTTACTGGTAGCTTAGACTACCTAAGTAAAATAAACTCTTTTTTGCCAGTAATAATAATTATGGTTGAATTTTTAATAAAAATGCATATGATAGACTGAATGTCCTCAAACTGTTACTTGGTTTGCAAGTGCCAATAGTACCAGCTGTTTCTAAACATACTGCACTATGTTGCATAGACTGGGTGAATTAGGTCCTTTTTTTTATAACAGATAAATAGTGTTTTCTCTCCTGTATCCAACTCACAGATCAGGTCAGACAAATGACTTATCCTTCTGACAGTATATATACTAAGTCTTCTCAAAATTTGTTGTGTTGATCAGTTGCCTCTGCTATAACTTTGTTCCCCCTTTAAATTCTCTGTTGACTGTAAATAAATTTTCCCTAACCTCAGATCACTTTTTGAGTCTATCCATTTTTTTTTTTGAAGGGAAGAAGAGACAAGGGAAAAGACAAGGCTTTCTTTACCAGGCAGAATTCCCAGGCTTTGCAGGTGCAATTAAAAAAACCATTTTAATTGCAGCTGCTAGACTTCTGCCAACAGAAGTGGCTCAGAAGAAAATACAATAACATTTAAATGCTTCATAATGCTTATAGAGAACTTCTGCCTTCCTCTCTTTCTTTTTCTTTTAAATCACATGGTGAAGATGATGGGGTTTCAACAACAAGAGCACCACCACCTAGATGTCTGCATTGTTTAGATATGGTTGCCTTCTGCCTGATTTGCAGTGGTAAGCAACAGTTTGGAAATCTGATTGTAAGCTGTAAGTGACAGAAGTACATAATTACTCTCTCTTCAAATATCTGTAAGTTAAATCACTTGTTTTAATACAGATTAGATTAGTATTAAAGTTACAAGATTGGTATCAGAGACATGATAAATGTAGTCATGGCAGAAAACAATTTTTAATTTAGTATAACCTATCAATCTAGATAGCCCATGAATATTTACCATTAATTCAGTAGGCTGGAACAGAGGGGGGGAAAAAGAACATAAAAAAAAAAAATAAAAGGAAAAAAAAAGAAGGTTTGACCTAAACAAGGACTGAGTTAAAAAGAGAATTCTCAGCAGTTTTACTGAGAACAGACCTTGCAAAAAACGTGAACTGGCAACAGATTGGAAAATACGTTTGGTGCACCATTTTAAACAAAGCCTTTAAAAAAAACCTAGATGACATGCAAAACCAGTAACAATTCCTAATGTGTACTTCTCCTTGCAGGATTTACCAGTCTGATTACACTTAAATGAGTAACTTCAAAGGCTGAAATAAAATCATTTATGGAAATTCAAAACAAACCTATTTGATCACATCATACTTCACAGCAGGGATACAATTTGCAGGGGCTGAGTGAGGGCATAGTATAAGCTGAAACAGGTTGTGTGTGCAATGAACCAGACTAAATGGTTTATATAAAAGAAATGTTGTTTCCATTAATTTTTCTGGTAATCCTATTAAAAAATGCCACCTGTCCAGAATAGAATTGTCCAGATTTTAATTCTTTTTCATATCTCAGTGTTCAAGCACAAGACAGAGAAGGTATCATAACTATTAATATATGGCACAAAATGTCTTATACTAAAATCCTCATTACTGCAGCAGTTTCCTTCGCATTGTTTCAGTGTCTCACAATTATACTTCTTACTTTTTCTCTTATTGTTCTCCAAAAACTGATTTTTCTGATAAGACCAAAGTATATTTTTTCAAAGGGTATGTCATATTTCCTAGCCTCTCTTTAACTAAAATCTTTCTAGTCTATAATACTTAAAATTCACATATATGAAGTAAATATAACATGAAATGCACCTTTTAGAAGACCGGCATCACCCCTCTAAAGTCCCCTGTAACCACCCTGAACGGGAACTTTGAGTAACAACAGAGATGAAATGGTGTCATAATCTGCATAAGTGCATGTGGACTATTCACCTAGATCAAACACTTTGGTTATATACTCAATTAAATTTAAATCCCATTATATAATGTATACCAGCCTCATTTTATGCAATTCCCTAATTTAATGGTGTGGTATTAGCCTTTTTCCTTTTTGCACACGTGGACTAATTTTCACGGTGCTCAGGCCCTTTGGGAAGTAGGTCATTAAAGTCAACTGGAGAGAGACACAAACTTAATACCTAAACAGTCTTGTAGAAGGGTCAGAGACAAAACAGCAATGTAAAACTGTTTTTCGCTCATCATTCTTTCTAATATATATGAAATTCCTCGCTCATACAAATATTGTTCATCAATATTAAGGACTAAAAAGTACAAGAATCAAGAAAGCTATCATCCTGTTAACATTTAATTTGTGAAACAACAACAAAAAAAATCCCAATTAATAAAAAATATCACAACTATAATACTATTTATCTGTTGAGACAACACTTGCTTTACATTGAAACAGTAGAATCATGATATTCATGTTACCTTTCTCAATGTGCATTCTTTTTGTCTCATGTCCCACGTCATGACCAGCCAGATCACCCTCCTTAGGTCCAGGCAGGACATTAGGTGACAAACCCATCAGCATTTGGTTCATAGATAGCCCATTCTGATGGACAGCTGCTAGGCACAAGCACAGGCAGACAGAAAATCAGTTGTCATATTAGCAGTGCACTTTTGTACCTATCTTATATAGTCTTCCTCCTAATTATACAAGGATTCTAACAAAGTTACTTAATTAGTGCTACCAGTAACCACACAGTGTAACGAGTTTCTCCCTGTTACTTCTGATTTAAAACAATTAATTTTCAAAAGAAGAGTTCAGTGTCTTTTCACACAAAGTTGGATGTTTGCAAACATTTTCTTGTTTATTTAACAAGAGCTAAAATGTGAAATGAAGCAAACCAGAAAGCACAGAAGGTTCCATGTGAGATACTTATTAATTTAATCCTTTTATTTAGTTGTACATTCTAGCATATTGCCATTACCAATATGCAGCCCCTAACTTCCTAAAACTAAGAACTGTAGCCTTCCAGGTGACAAACACTATTTTACAAAATATATTGTGCAACAGTAAAATGAAGCAATTCTTGAAAAGCAGTTAGCTTGACAAGATCTTCTAAACTATGTAACTCTCAAACATACCTCAGACATCCATATGAGGTAGTTTATAACCCTATGCTTTTTTCCCTGAAGGAATATATTTGCAAGAGCCTTATGACATTTCCAGTAAAGCATTTTTTCATAGGCAACCTACATTCTTGTAGTAATTTTCTATGTAACCTATATCTTACTCTTGCTGGCACCACAAAAGCAGATGTACTTAAGAATCAGACACGAATATTAACAAATCAGATATGGAAGAGTTGTTTTATAAGTAAATCAAGGTACTGAAGTGATCCAGTAATTAAGAAACTCTGCTATGTTCATGTTGGAAGAAATAATGTGCAACCGTCTCACTCTTCTCTCCTGGTAAGTAAGCAGAGTAAGTTAACAGTGAGATTTCTTTAAAAAAAGAAAAGGGTCATTCCATAGCAAAACCAGAAAGTACCTCTCAATTTTAATTTATTTTTTAAAATGTATTTATTTAGAGAACAATGGGGGAAATCTTCAATGGTTGTGGGGAAAAAAAAACACTTTTTAGTCAATTAAAATACATTAACAATCCAGGCTTGAGAGTTTTTTCCCAGAACTTTACTGGTGGACTTTGTGGTGGGTTCCCTCGCTGGATGCCAGGGGCTCATGAAAGCTGCTGTATGACTCCCCCTCTCAGCTGGACGAGGGAAAGAAAATACAATGAAAGTGGGGAAATAGGTCACCATATATGGGATGCTAGTTTAATCTGCATTGTGAATTCTCTAAGTGATAAGAAAACAGAATTTTCAGTTTGTCATGGTCAGGCCTCATTTAATTTCTTTGGTAAGTAATTTTTCATCACATAGTAATGAAAGATCTTTCATCTGAAGGTCAATAAATAGTCAGCTTCCTGAGTATGAAAGCCTTAGAGGAAGCAGTCTAAAAGACACATGTGCTGCATCTAATCAACAGGACCATGTATTTCATGAAGCTATTTCATGGTCTTCTTTCTGCATGCCAAATTCTCCAGTTTCACTTACTAACCAATTCTACTGTGGAAAGATGCTTTAAAAGTACAAAAACTTGCAATGGAACAATCATCAAAGTAATGGACAAGAGTAATATGAATTTAAGTGAATATCCATAAAATAATATATTTAAACCCTTCATTTCCAGGTTATTACACTACAATACCATAGAATTCAAGGTCTTTGCCATGTAATTTACATCTTGTACAGGGAAACTGGACAAAAAGGGTATCAGTCTGAGGCACCATGGTTTAATTTCACTTCACCCCTTATGAGCTATGAGGTGATAATACTCTCTGCATCATGTTTCTCACCATTATCAATTTTTACATTTTGAAAATTTCTAAGCTGTGCATGTTTTTTATTTATTTAACCTAATTCTTCCCCTTACCAAGCAGTTCTACTATGCAAAATGCTGCTTATGAAGTCAGATCCAATTTAGGAATCAAACTAGAGTAACCAGATTAAATGAAACTCAATTTCTTTAAAAAATGTTTACACTGTATGTTCAGTTCTAAAACTAATCTAGCAAATTGCTTCCCGGCTGCAATTCTGTATTTCATAGTTCATATCTTTATGTTTAATATGACATGATGGCAGTTTATATCAGTACCCATTAATGTAGCATCAGATATTATGATGCTGCAAACTGGGGAGCATAATGTTGGGAGATAGTTATTGCAGCTGAACTTCCGAACATGATACATATGAGATCTATTTAAGAGGAGGGCATTTTGATTAGAAAAACCAGCTGCACCTAATCAAATCTAAAGTGTTGACAAGGAGAAGAATGTGACCTACGGATTCTGTCTGAAGAGCTCTCGGTCCGTGCAGGAGAGCTGGACACACTGCTGCTTCGATGAGAGGATGGATGACTGCCAGGTCTTCGGCCCTCTTCAAGGGAAGGAGCAGGAGAAGGGCTGTCTGGAACACGTTCCTAGACCCCACAAAAAAATAATTGCAAAAAAAAAAAGGCAGTGTTAAATCAAAACTTTGTTTCCAAACATCACTTCCCTAAACTGTATCTCCATCTAAATTACAACCTATTCTTTCCTCTGCTCAAGAGAGGATTGCAGTTTATTCTGAAATGAAACTTGGCAATTTTAGGACATCAGACCTTATGTTTGAGTATGCAATGTGAGTGCAGCTCATCCTGTCAGGGTTTTAAACTGCCTTCTGGACTATTTATAAAAACAAGGGGTTTGTTCTAATTTGAGGCTATTTTCCCCCCCTCGTTTCTATCAGTATGCTGTTCAACTGGAAATACACACTTTGGTTTACAGTTTTTTAGCCTTATGGGAGTAGGAATAATGTACTTTTGTAAATAAATGCAGACCAGACTCTGTTGCTTTAGCTTATGCTGAATTTCACTCCCTATTTTAATTTAAAAGGTTTCTTAATTGATGAGATCTTGTGCAAGTGCTTATGGGACATACAGAAAATATAAACTTCTTGCTGAACCTATAGAGGTAACATGGCTGATGAAATTAAAATGTGTGTTTATACCCTGGAGCAAAAACCTCCAGGAATGGAATGGAAAGGGTGTGGCCATACCACTGGCCATATCGCTACTTCAAAATGAGGGAAAGTATCCATTTATGCTTTTCTATCCAAGAGAATGCTAGTGAGGAGGAGCTGTGATGCACTTCAAGATGTTCCTTGATTTTGGAAATTAGAGCATGAGGACTGTGATGGTTTGAACTGCACGTCTGTTGTTCTGTGATAGCTCTGTGAGAACCATCACTGTGCAGCAGATAGATACATCTGACATTTACACAGAACTTTGACAGAAACAATAAACAGAAGGAGATGAGCACATAACAGTCCTTTCTAGAAAATTCTCTCTCGTTCCTCAATGACTTTATATCATTGCTAAAATATGTGTGAGATAGGTTGTTTTAATCAAATACTGAAAAAGGAACTAGTTCCTCTAAAGGAAATACATTGGAAGGACTGAAAATGCTAAACTAGTGGAGTTATGATTGGTTGTTTTTTCCTTTGGATAATCAAGATCATGAGTCCTATAGAAAAAAACAAACAAAACCAACCCAAAACATCCCAAAACAACCAACAAACAACCCCCCCTCCCAAAAAAAAAAAAACAAACTGAAACAAACTAAAACCAATAAAAAAACCCACATACATCCAACTTATTAAAAGCCTTCAGTAATGAAATAACACAATTACTACATGTTTAGTAACATGTATGAAAATTTGGTGCTGCAAATGCCTAAAAATTTTTCTCAAAAGAACATCACATTCCTCACACACCAATTGCTTTTGTGGCAGTTATTATCTTTCATTCACAATTTCAAGATGAATATTTATTTCTCTAAATGCATTCCTACAGAACTTAGCAACAGAGTAATCAATAGATAATACTTGCTAAACTTCAGATTCTGATTGCAAAGTGATTCAATGGGTTTATTGATAGAGTGAGAGAAGGCATTTCAGAGCACTGTTTCAAGATATTTAAGTGGATTCCACTTTAACAGTCTCAGGGTTTTAAGTCAAAAACATTGATGAGGATAGTTTAACTGCATCATAGCTCTAGGCTTATTATGATTTTGATTGTGTTTATATGTCCATGAACTGGGTATTCAAGAGGAGGATTATAATGCAGATGTTTTCAGAATGTAGAAGATTTATTTCATTAGATTTAGGAGGATTTAAGCATGCACAGTGCACAGATTTGGTATAAATTGGAACACGGTATATTTAATCATTCATTTAATATATAATTTCACTGTTTGGCATACAATGTATTGTTCTTAGAAGGGTTTCATTAAAATGAAATCCAGTGAGCACATAAGATTTGAATACAGAGCTGCAGAGTAAATTAATTTATTTAAACAGCTTAATTTGTTTATCCTATTTATTTATGTGTGCTTTTACAGCACGTATTATGAGACGGAGAGAGCAAAAAGAATGCAGAGGACAACAAAATATAATTACTGCACAAACAAAACAGATAATGAGTTCTGTTCACATATAATAAGACATAGCAGAGAAACTCTATGAGAAAACTATATATACTGGCTTTATCAATTTATTTGTAAAATACCCTTTAAAACTCAAAAAATATGGGATTTAACTATGCAGAAATGGAAAACTAATTAATACCGTAACTCATTTTTTGTATCTTTGCTTCATAAGTCCATGATCAACATTATAGGCTATGGCAACTTTTTGTCTTGATCAAAACTAGATACAATAACAAATGGAAATGCTACTCCTAATAAATTGAAATACTCTCTAGCGCTAAAAAGTCATAATGATAAACTCATTGTGCTGGATTATCAATAAAAAGTGTCTTCCTTACCAGAGATTTTGTGTAGAAAAGATTAATATTTTTTGTATGGCAAAATACTAGCTTTACACTGAGCCTTTAAACTTCTTCATAAAATCAAATGTGCAAAAATGCACTCAGTTAAGTAACTCAGATCATTAGAGTTATTTTATAAGTTCTGTAAAATGCCACTTTTCTACAGGTCTGCATGACAGTGTAAGGAAACAAAATTTACTGTTTTAATTCTCACAACAGAAATCATCTAGGATACTGCCCACTGTCCAGTCAGGTTTTTTCTCGAACTTGTCTACTTCCAGGAGAAAATTAATTCCACTTAATTAAAGGTATCTCTAGAGAATCTGGTGTTGGCTTGTACAGTAATTAGGTTCATTGTCTCCCAACAAGCCCACAAACAAATAAATAAATAAATATCTGAGTGACTGCTTTGCTAGAATTAAGTATGAGGAGGAAACTGCAGGGTTCCATTTGTAATGAACACATGTGAATGAAGTATCTAAATTCAGTTAGAGATGGAACTTCAGAGCTCTCTATCTATGATGCTACACAAAGGGGCCATCTCCCTTTTGGTCAGTTGTGATATAGATTACAAAGTCAGTGGAGCCTCCTCCAAAACCAAATACCTACAGGTCAGTTCAGCTGCTCATATCTGAATCATTTAAGCCACTGAAGGGTTTTGAGATGCCTACAGTGGCTCAACAGACAGAACCTACAAAATATCTGCTGCTTTCTGGAGTAGCAGCAGGACTCCATAAACACTACCCTTCACTTACTGGCTGATGATCTGAATAGTTCCTAAAACTTTATTGAGAATATTTACCAGAAAACAAGAAACATTATTTTTCACACTTGTAAAACATAACTTTCACTAGCTACCTTTTTTCCATATTTTTGCTTCCTTATTTGTTTCTACAGGGACTCATAAGTAAAAAGCAGTCTGAAAATTTTAGGGCATTTGTAGCAATTTTACATACTGTTTACTGACTTTTTTTAATTGGTAAGACTCTCAATTACGCATCAGAAATGGAGACTATACTAACCAGTTGGACACTTAAGGCCCAAATTTCAAGCATTCCTTATCTTGGTGCAAATTGATCCAAATACTGAATCCTAAGCATTCAAGAATTTGACATTCAACTCTTCCAAAAGTGCACCTACCATATATAAAACTTCCACTTTAGAGAGATGCAGTGCCCTTACCCATACTTGTATTCCAATGGCATTACAAAGGTACAGACCTTCAATATCAAGTACATTTCACAAATAACAGAAGCATCAGTGTGACACTGAGTCGATTTTTTTATCTTTTAAAGAACAGCTCTAAGATTTTAACTGCCAGAGACTGAAGTTGTGTCTACAATGACAAATAATTCCATTTTTTTTCCAGAATACCATATATTATCCACAAAGTAACAGTGTCTCTGTCTTTCCAAATAAAACGGAAGTGTCTTCATGCATCTATGTTTTTCAAACAGCTCGTTGCATAGATGCAAATACCATATCATAAGATGCATTCCTAAAGTTTAAGTAACTTCCTATTAAGATTTATCTCAATATATCAGTAATGGTATCCAGAAGACCACAAATACTTTCTTCACTATATCTCTGTCTTTTGTTTCTGTTCCAACAGCATGTTTTCATTGTTTGAAAAGCGACTCATTACCAAATGTCTTCCTTAAAATTATACCAAAATATGAAGTTGGTAGAGTTCAGCTGTCAGTCTCTAATCACTATCAAAAAGAAGACATTTCAGGTAATATGTACATGATTAACCCTTCTGTGCCTAAGAAGACAAACAAGGAAGTGACATTCTCTAGGATCTCTTCACCTGTGTCTTTCTATCAACACCTGAGTCTTTTCTACCAACACTCATCATCTTTGCCACTCCTCTTCCTGAAACAAAATTCCAGAATGTTCCTGACAAAGTTTGGATATGCCTACTTCCAATAACCAACTGATTTTGCACGTATAGCCTTAATCTCCTGACTACTTCCCTCCTGCACATACTTCCAGTCTCTTCTTTTAGAATAGAATAGAATAGAATAAACCAGATTGGAAGAGACCTTCAAGATCATCGCGTCCAACCCATCAACCAACCCAAACCACCAAAACAACTAAGCCATGGTACCAAGCACCTCATCAAGTCTCCTCCTGAACACCTCCAATGATGGTGACTCCACCACCTCCCCGGGCAGCCCATTCCAATGGCAAATCACTCTCTCTGTATAGAACTTTTTCCTAACATCCAACCTAAACCTCCCCTGGCACAGCTTGAGACTGTGTCCTCTTGTTCTGGTACTGGCTGCCTGGGAGAAGAGATCAACATCCATCTGTCTACAACCTCCCTTAAGGCAGTTGTAGAGAGCAATAAGGTCACCCCTGAGTCTCCTCCAGGCTAAGCAACCCCAGCTCCCTCAGTCTCTCCTCATAGGGCTTGTGTTCCAAACCCTTCACCAACTTCGTTGCCCTTCTCTGGACTCACTCCAGCAAGTCAACATCCTTCCTAAACTGAGGGGCCCAGAACTGGACACAGTACTCGAGGTGCGGCCTAACCAGTGCTGAGTACAGGGGCAGAATGACCTCCCTGCTCCTGCTGGCCACACTGTTCTTGATGCAGGCCAGGATGCCATTGGCCCTCTTGGCTGCCTGGGCACACCGCAGGCTCATGTTCAGCCTACCGTCAACCAGCACCCCCAGGTCCCTCTCTGCCTGGCTGCTCTCCATCCACTCTGACCCCAGCCTGTAGCTCTGGATGGGGTTGTTGTAGCCAATGTGCAGAACCCGGCACTTGGATGTGTTAAATCTCATGCTGTTGGATTCTGCCCATCTGCCCAGCCTGTCGAGGTCCCTCTGCAGAGCCTCTCTACCCTCCAGCAGATCAACTCCTGCCCCCAGCTTGGTGTCATCAGCAAATTTACTGATGATAGACTGAATGCCCTCATCCAGATCTCTGTAAGACATCTCTTAGACTCAGTCATCCTTAATTTTAGGCATAGACTGAGCTCTAGGCATGCAACTAAGTACAGCTGTAGAGGTATAACTCTTTTAAAACTACTCAGCTGTCTTGGTGCCCTTCTGTGTTCAAAAAACTCCTTTAAGGCTGTTTGCATTTTACACCATTGAAGTGCAAAGGATGAAATTATTTTCAGTGTCATGGTTTTCTATAGTTTAGGTAGCTTTGTATGGAGGAAAAGATACATGACACACACTGTTTCATACACTTTACATAAAAAAAAAAACCAACAGCCACCTTTTAATCAGGAATAGCTTATAATGTTCTAACCCTTCTGGGAAGTCACATGGCTGCTAAGCATTTTTTGCATCAAATGTATAACAATCTCTTTCACAATGACCAAAACACAGACTTTTTACTCTTCAGTTCCTTATTGATCTACTTTGAACTTGTGTGAGAAGTATTCCAGAAATGGCTTTGTTGTAAAATGGCATACTCATTGTATTAATTCAATGAGTGAAAGAAATTGATTCATTTGGCATCTTTCATATTCCTTGCAAAAGGAATATTTTGCTTTTACAATTTCACGTTTCCTCCAGTTTTAGTCTAAACTGCTACAAAATTGCAAACTGACAGTCCAAAGAGCTGCAAAATTAATTGAACTAATATTTATTTCCTAAATTCCTCAACCACTGCTATAAAATCTATTATAGAACTGAGAGAATGCTGTAAGTTTTCATTTTTATTTCCTTATTTGTGTACTATCACTAACTTGCTAAAGATGTTGTTAACTTCCCACTGATGTATGTCATCTTTCTTACCTTGTTCCTACAGACATATTTCTAATCCCAATCAAAATTCATCAGTTCAAATGTTTTGTTAGGTCATTAACCACACTATTATTTTAAATAGTGGACCTGTTTCTAATAATGACCTCTTTTTGACTACCTTGCACTGACTTATCTTTGGGGCCATTTAAAATTAATCTGATTTGTGTTTTATTTTTATCTTTGTCATTTTTCATTGATTCCACTTTGCTGTTCCTGTCACAATACTGATAACTGATAACATTAAAAGTAGAAAGAGATAAACAGACAAAAAGATTTGCTTGATTTTTTTATTGTCCTGTTTACTTTCCTGGGTTATTGGGAATATCATCAGCAGTTAACTGACAGGAAGTCCAAACAGTAGGCTGACGCAATCTTGTAACAGTAATTCAGCAACAACAGAAAATCAGATTCTTTGAAATCACATAAATTGCAGTGACATAGCCAGGAAGCAAGTTTCATAGGATGAAATCATTGGGACATTACAAAGACTGAAAACAAGCAAGGAAGTAAATGTCTGTCAGTACCAAGAAGGACCCTGGCTGTATGGGCAAAACTAGAGCAGCATCCATGTTGTTGACACTTTGGAATCATGATAAAGAAAGACCATTCCTGGAAGACTCATAGCAAAGAATTCAGCATTTTGTGGATCCTCATAAAAATGTCCTGGAAACTATTTTGGAGATCTTCTTTTTTGTGTGTGTGTAACATTTTAATTGAACTTATAAATTATATTTTGCCTTCCAAATGAATATTTTGTCTCATAAAATATCTTTCTAAAGCATACAAAAACCCCAAACCAACCATGCAACTTGCAAACATAAAAGTGAGAAAATTTCTTACTTACTTTTTCTGCCTTTTTTCTTTTTTTTTTTTCCCCTCTCCTCTGTTTAAAATCTGGTCTTGCTTGAAAAGCAACCATTCAAGATTAAGAAGCACCACTAGGGATTCACTCCTCAAGGTCAATTCAACCCAAGCATGCAGCCAAACACCAAGAATGTCTAAATGTCATTGTATGTACTACCAGTGCCTACATATGAACTAGTCACCTTAGGCTCATTTTCACCCATGCATTTACAGTTCCGAGGTACAACTCACCTCATTCTAAAATAGCTATCTAAAATAGATCCAGTGCATTTTGGTATCATAGTATCAGTATCAGTCAGGGTTGGAAGGGACCACAAGGATCATCTAGTTCCAACCCCCCTGCCATGGGCAGGGATACCCCACACTAGATCAAGCTAGCCACAGCCTCATCCAGCCTAGTCTTAAACACCTCCAAGGACAGGACCTCAACCATCTCCCTGGACAACCCATTCCAGGGCTTCACCACTCTCATGGTGAAGAACTTCCTCCTCATATCCAGCCTGAATCTCCCCACCTCGAGCTTCATTCCATTCCCCCTAGTCCTATCACTACCTGATATCCTGAGAAGTCCCTCCCCAGCCTTCTTGTAGGCCCCCTTCAGATACTGGAAGGCCACAATTAGGACACAGTCTCAAGCTGCACCAGGGGAAGTTTAGGCTCGAGGTGAGGAGAAAGTTCATGGAGAGAGTCGTTTGTCATTGGAATGTGCTGCCCAGGGAGGTGGTGGAGTCACTGTCCCTGGAGGTGTTCAAGAGGGGACTGGACGTGGCACTTGGTGCCATGGTCTAGTCATGAGGTCTGTGGTGACACGTTGGACTCAATGATCTTTGAGGTCTCTTCCAACCTTGGTGATACTGTGATACTGTGATACCTCGGAGCCTTCTCTTCTCCAGACTGGACAGCCCCAACTACTTCAGTCTGTCCTCATAGGAGAGGTGCTCCAGCCCTCTGATCATCCTCGTGGCCCTTCTCTGGACACGTACCAGCACCTCCAGATCCCTGTTGTAATAGGGGCTCCAGAACTGGACGCAGTACTCTAGGTGAGGTCTCACCAGAGCTGAGTAGAGGGGGAGAATCACCTCCCTTGACCTGCTGGCCACACTTCTCTTGATGCAGCCCAGGATCTGATTGGTTTTCCAGGCTGCAAGTGCACATTGAGAGCTCATGTTGAGCTCATTTTGAGTTTACCCTAAAAGACAGCAAAATGAATCCCATCCCACATACCTGGCCTCATGGCCATTTTGTATCAAATTACACCACACATGCAGTTTTCCATTACATATGTGAATATGCAAACTGCCAAACAGAAAGGTTTGTACTATCTTCTCTGTGTCCTGTGTTATGTGTAGCTATTTATTTCATGTGACACAAATAGGTCCATATGAGCACATGGCTGCTATTGGCTTCAAACTGCACCTCGGAAATAGGCATGGCAAACGATAGGATCCCATATATTTTTTTAAAAGACATTATTCAGTTAAAACCTGATAGACATGTCTACACAGTTACCATCATCTAAGCTAATTATAAGAAAAACTGTGCTAAAAGTTTTAAAAAATATAATTTTTATCATAGAGATAAAACTAATTAATTAGGTGAGACAGTGTTCTCTAATATACAGACGATTAAGCCATAATAAGGATTCCAGCTACTCTTTGATCTCCTCATGCTAAAGAAACAGAAGTGTGCATGCACATATTTATCTGAATGTCAGATTTTTTAAAAATTAAAAATAATAATAATAAAAAAGTTTTTCTAATGTGGAGATTTTCCCTGTTATGTATTAAGTTCATACACATAAAGATATTATCTGCAGTCATGATTAAAAGAAAATAATCTGGTTTATAGTATACCTCACACTTTATACAACTATTTTCATGTTTATTTTTCCAATATGGCAAAGTAGACATTTTAAGAGCTGGTAGTCTTATTTTAATTCTGCAATATTTTTTCTAACTGCTTTTCCTTTGCATTCAAGAACATCTCTTTAAAGTAATGTCAAAATTTCTGGTTTGAATGCACCAGTATCTCTAGAAATAATAGATTATCTGAAGAAGTCAAGTTAGGTATCCAAAAAGAACACCTCTGCCAGTTTGGGATAAAATTAATTTTGCTCTCATTTGCTTCATGTTAAATGTTTATAGCACACCCAGCTTCACAGAAAAAGTGCAAGTATGTAACTACCACTGCTTGCATAATACTTTTCCTGTAAGGCACTGAAAGGTCTATGGAAAACTTTTGCATTTGGCAGATAACGTAAGTTAAGACTGGGCCAGACACCTATTAAAAAAAAAAACAAAACAAACCAAAACAAAAAAATCCCCAAACCAAACAAATACAGAATAACTAACTATTCACAGAATTAGGTAAGGGTTCTGCAGAAATATATGGTATTTGATAAAGAAATTAAAATTGCACTGTAATATACAGATGGAATAGTGTGGCATTAAGGTTGCAGCGTTGTAATATTTTATAATGTTAATCTTATGTCTTTGAAAATCAGCGATGGTCCTTTAACATAAGCTTTGGGTGTAATTTTACTTAGTGCATGCAGACAGACACATTAAATATTTTACTGTAGTATCAGATACATTGACAATTCTGGCAGTTCTCTCAAGGTTATAGGACAGGAAAATTCTGTTGGTAATAGCAGCAAAGTAGAAGGGTTTTCTATCTACTATGTCTAATTGTACCTTCAAAGTGCTTCCTACAGCCTCTGTCTCTACAGGATGGTGTACCAGCTAATTCTGAGAAATACTTTAAAATGTGTCATTTCTAATCCTATTAAAAAGTCTTCTGTAACTGGAAAATAAATTAGCAATAAACTCTTCCACTCTGAAACATCTTACAATGGCTAGTATTTTCTGGTATTAAAAGCTGCACTAAACTCAAGGCTGCTCAGACAGCATTTAGAGAAGTCTTAAGGTGAAGCTCCTACGGTTCCTTTGCTGCCCACTCTTCTCCATAAAGTGAACTTGCTCATTTGCCTTTTTCAGTCTGTTTCCTTTCAAGTTCACCACCATTCTGACATTAGACATTAAAATGCACTCTGCTCCACCATTTGTGTATGGCAGCATCATTCATCTTCTCTTTGGCTATTATTTGTACTTTTTGCCAATAATTATAGGTGAAAAAAATAGCAACATTAAGTTGCATCAGTAAGAACACACACTTGCTGCCACAGAAAAAGTGAATGAACATCTTTTAGCAGCTCGCTTGGTTAGGTAAATTAATAGCAAATTAGATATAGAGATATATATAGATAGATATACATAAACAAATGATAAACAAATATAACACAATTAGTGCTGTGATAAAATTTAGAGAATGAGCAAAGTTTAGCCTCCTGGAAAACTACAGTGCCACTGATCACTTTTTCAGGTGGAGGCTTTTGTTTCTTCCCCTTTATCCTTAATTCTTTGTATTATCAACATGGACAAATTGCAATTTTTGATCATGGCATGCTATTCTGTTCTAACTTCTACAATGAAGAATTATTTCAAGTTGCTATTAATGTGAAGTATGTGATTTATATTTTGATATTATCTTTTTGCTGAGTGGAAAAAAAAAAAAAAAACCATGTAGTGAAACTGATAACAAGCTAAGCCTTTGAAACCATGGGTAGGCAATGAAAGCCACCTCATGTCTAAAGCATCCCCAGGTCACAGCTGTCACACTCAACTGCAATTCACTGCTGTCACAATCTGCTGTCCCTGCTTGTTGTTGCTCTCCTCTTATTCATCCAACTCATATATCTAAACATTCCATTACAAAAAGACATCTAATGTTCATCTCATGTTCAAAAGGGCACAACACTCCTCTGAAATATAATTCTGAAGATTTTAGAGCTCAGAGTTCACTGCCAAATCTAAGGTGGTGTTTTGTAAGGCTTCCCTTACAATTTTGTCTTTGTCTCATCTCCTGAACATAGCAGGATAAAATGGTTGGTTAGTGCATGATCTCAGCTTTATTCCAACTTCTTATCATGAAGAAATGAAATATTGCCCAGTAATAGAAAGGCATTTGAAGCTTTGTGAGTTTAAAGATAACAGCACTAACTGTGAACTCAGTGAATTGGAAGGAAAGGTCAGCAAGTCATATACTGTGGCACTGTTCACAAAGGCAATTCTTCTATCCAATGAACCAGATTGTTTATAATAGGAAGACTCAGATTTTCTAAGACTTAATTTTGTTCTTTGTTACATAATTAGATAAGGTTACTATTGATTTACTTTTCCAAGGAGAAATTTCCCATAGGCCTTCAAACTTCCAAGCAGAGTTTAAACTTGTAAACATCTTGTACTCTAATTTCAAATTTATGCTGTCATTTCAGGTTACAACTATGAACTCTAGAATGAGTGATTCACAAATTTTTCAAAGCAACTTGTGGAAAGATTGTCACTGACAAAAAAAGATTTAAGTAAAATTAGGGTTAAAAAAAATTAACTGGAAGATAATGAAAAAAAAAAAAAACTAAACAACCCAAACTCCAAAGGCTAAAACTGCAGCAGTAAAGAAGAAAAAAAATATGATTCTAATAACAGTTTTATAATAGAGAACAATTGCACTATTTATCCATTCCAGTAAAAATAAAGAAGAGGGAGGTTTGACCTCACTTACATCTATTCTCTAAGATACTTTTTTGATTGCAGTGTAGGTTATTATTCATATACTTTACATTGCTAGTACAAGGTTCAAAAAGTATGCTGATTACTGTTTCCTGCTCAACTACACATATAATGCAATGGGCACTAAAATCACAGCCTCTGACTATGCCTAGTGAGGAACAGGTAAATTGCCAGTGACATTACGTTCATGCTCATAGGAAGAAAATCCTCCTAACAATGATCTCATGCATTTATGTTACCAGGGTTTATGTTTCAGTCCTGTTCAGTATTTAAAAATAGGAACATAATTACTTGGTCATGCTATCTCTATCTACATGACCATATTCGTCTGCCATAGGCAAAACCAGGGGACATAAATCCAGACAGACATTGCACCACAAAGTGGCTGAAAGAAAGAGTAGGAAAGTCCTGCAGAGTAAATTCCTTAGCCCTTACAGCATTATTGAAATAACTATGCATAGCAAGATTGTACATTTAGAAGTGACTTTTGGATGGCAGGTTAACACTTGTGTTTATGTATTATCTGCAGCACAAATATACTGTGTATATGTCACAGGCACTGACTGAAGAAGACACAGCACCACTTAGGTAGTGTTTCCTTCAGTTTCTACCTGAATGTACAAAAAACCTCCAAACTAATTATGCAAACTAAAAAATTTACATTTCACCACTGAGTGAACATGCTTTCCTAATTAGACCTTAGCTTAATTTGGCCATTTCACTGGTTTTCATTGGTTCATTCACATCTTTTAAATTTATAATTATCTACAAGCAAGGTGAGAACACAAAACCTGGTTTGTTAAATAACTTGCACAAGTTGTTATGCCAGGAGCTGCACAAAAGCTGGCAGCTACAATGATTTTATTAGCATGAATATGGGATAGTTGAATTTTCAGAAATGACAAATAGTATAGATTATTAATACAAACAAATGCTTACACAAGTATGATTGGGGGGAGGGGGGGAGGGAATTGCAATGTTTCCAGTTACGAAGTGCTGCTGAAATGTTTCAGGAAACTAAAACTGGTATGTACTTTCAAAATCTTCAACTAGATTATAGGGGCATTACCTTTCCAACTGGATGAACTGGTGAGGAAGTTAAGAAATTCTGGGATAAGGAAAACCCAGGCTCTCTGCCTATGGTTAAAGTATTACACATAGTTACATAATGGTGGAATCTCCCTTTCAGAGTCCAGTATTTTTAAGCCTACTAAACAAGTTTAGATTGAATGAAGTCAGAAGTGCTTAGTTAATTCCAGCAAGGGGTCTAGAAATGTTCCTATAACAAGGTGAGATACTGTGAACACATCAGGACCTGCTTTCCTTTTTGGCGTAAGTCTAGGAGCTATGCCGTACTTCAAATGTACCTGATTTTGGTAACTGGAGACAAAGATCAGGTGCCACATTGGTGCATATTCCCACCGACATATTTAAATGCAGGTCACAGTAACTTAAGCAACTTTAACAGCTTAGAACTAGCTTGTAAATCAACTTTACAAGCTACAAGTCAGCTTGCCAAAGTTTAGAAAGAGAAGGTTACCAATGCTCGTGAAGGTCAAATTTTGTACTGTTACACAGGAAATCAAATAGCTCACAGAAAATAAAAGCAGGGAAAAGAGTATGTAAAATAGTGAAAACAAAGTTTTGTTGCCCTACTAATTCAGAGTTGTCAGATGTCATTTAGCATGTGCTCCATCTCAACCTTAATTTTTTAGATAGCTCTATAACACAGTGGTCATGGTTCCAATTAAGAAAATAAATTCTGTGATTCTCTGAAACAGTGCACCACATGTGTTCTAGAGAACACTACTCTCATCTAACTCTTAGTGTATACTGAAACAGTGAAAATAAGAAAATTAAGGTGCAAAAATCACCAGCAGTTAATGGGAAACAAAGTATTTATATTCTAGAGGTACAGGCAACATGGACATTAAGATGAAATCTAGCCTGGCTGACATAACACAATTCTTCTCAAATCAATGTCTTAACTCCTCATGTCAATAAAGGTGAAAAAGGGATGCCACTGAAAGCCTCCACAGGACATCCAACATTAGAAAGTGCAGGTACATAAATATGGTCATCAGACTGTATTTTTCTAGGTCAAAAGTAACATATATTTGCTGACTTTTAACTGCATGTTTCTTTATGATTCTGGGTTTATGCTGAGACAGGATTACAAGCATGTTGAAAGTCTCCATAACATTAAGACCTCTTCACTGCTTAAATCATCATGAACTGCAATTCTCAATTTAAAGGTCCAGGTGATTATAAGTTTATCCATTTTTTGTCAAAATTAATGGATGTATTGCCAACATAACCCTAAAATACAAAATAGCCTGTCTGTATCTTATGCATTAGAATTAAATAACAGGTAAAATGTAGAAATCTGAATAAATGTCAAATCAAATTATAAACATCTAGTGGTAAGGGAGAAATGCCTACAAAATAAAAATAGGTCATCTTCAGTCAGAGGACTCCAGACTCTGCTAAATGCCTCTACAACCAGATTAATACAGTTACAGACGGCAAACAAACTGAAATGGATAGACAATTTCAGATATCACATATTTTTGAGATATCTCTACAATACTACAGTTCTGGCCTGCAGGTTATTTGGTCTGTTTTGTGCAAGCTCATTCTACTCTGCTCTGAAATTTGGCAATTTAGGCTTTGCACAGGCAAAGTATCAAGTCTTTCAGCTTTCTTCAGATAATTTTTAGTAGTTCATTTCAAATGTTTAAATATAAAAGCTGGAAGAACAGTCTCTTCTAATTTAAGAAAGGCATAATTGCTGACTTGATATCTTGAGGAACACTGCCATAGATTAGAGACTATGACATAAGAGAAATTGGAAAATTGTGCATTATGTATGGAAATGTTTCCACTTGGGCACTGTTTTAATACAGATTTACAGAAAGGAAGAACTAAGGTAACACTGCCCACCAGCAGCCTACTGTGTTCCCAGAGCTACAAAGCTCCTTGTATGTATTGACTTCAGGACTTACAACATTTGACACCAGTCCACTTTTACATGTATGACAGTTGCCAGCGTGTTAGAACGCTTTGCATTGTTGGGGTTTTTGGTTGGTTTTGTGTGTTTTTTTAACATAGTTACCTTAATAACAGATGTCTCAACTCTGGATGGAGGACTCTGCACTTGTGCTGCTGCTGCCATGTTGGCGATAGTACTAAGGTGATTCATCTGGCTCATCGCCATTGTGACAGATGCTGGAGGTAGGCTCACGGGAATTAATGGGTGGGGCATCATCATAAAAGGAAGTTCCAATCCTGGTGGGAGGGAAAAAGAAAAAAAAGGAAACAGGTTTATGTATCTTTTTTAAACACTTTTTGATTGTCTCCTGATGGACAACATTCAAGTGATGGGTGATGGTTCACGTTGCAGGACAAAGCACCTATATATCAGTTCTCTTCTAGGATATACATCGGTAAACCATGGAGAGTTTCTAGCCACAAGGAGAGGCTATTAGACCTCTTAGTTTGTTCATATCAGTGTAACCTATGATATCATTGCTAAGCAATGGCTGTTTATTATCTTTTTTAATATCTGCCGTAAGGTGCCTTAGCAATGCATTATTATGCCACTGATGCAGCTATTTTAAGTATCAATTTTACTGCATATGTATTTGTTCTTTATTGTCTCCGCTTCCCTTGCTTAATACTTTAAAGGAAGTGTTCTGATATTCCCCACATATTTATTTTTCATAGCCTATTTATATAAACACAAAATAAAGACAGCAACTGGAAAACTGCTGATGTTAGTGCTGAAAGATGTCAACCCGTACCATTTGGCAGAAGGTGGTTCTGTTGAAGAGGGTTGAGAGGATGGCTAACTGGAACATTATGCTGTCCAGGCAAGTTGGGGTGGTTAACAGAGGCCTGTGATCCTTGGGTGGGGGGAGATTGAAGTTTTTCTTTATCCCAAGAACCATCACTGCTGCCTGTGGGGAATGAATATACATTATTTGGATGAAGGAAGACTCCAATTTTCAATGTCTGAATTTGCAAGGAAGGCCACCACTCTAACCTTTTTTGCAAGTGGCCATGTTTTTAAGTTTGATTGTTTGTTTGTTTCCATATTTAGGTTGGGGGAAGAAATTTTGTTTGGTTGGTTTTGATCCACCCTCTGCAAAACCTATCTAAAGATAATACTTTTAAGTCAAGAGTTAGAACACAAACCTAAAAGTATTACAGTTGTGCTCATTCACATGAAGTTTATGCTTGATACATATTTTACATATACTTTTTGCCATTCTTAGCAAGTAAAAGTATATATAGCATTTGATTTATACATGAGACAACAATTTTGCCTGCAAAATGTCTAAAGAAAGAATATGTTATGCTAACTAAAATTCAAACCAGTTAATATTTCTTTCTGCATTTCTGAATAAATAAACATTATAGGAAGTAAGTAAAAAAAGTAAGCATATGTGCTTGTCTGACAATTATATTGTGTATATATATATTTATTATTAATCAAAATGTAAGTGACTATTCATAGATTCCTACAGTCTTCTGGTAGTGGAAGGGACTGAAAAGGAAGAATGTGAACAAATAAGCGCTAAGTAATAATTCAGATATTTGAGAAATACTCTTTTTCACTGTTGCAGATATCCTCATAAAAAATACCCATAAGGACACAACTAAAGGACAATACTAAAAAATCATATAACATTATTGATTTATACATTTATAAAGTTCTAAATCTTCCAACCGACAACTTTCTTTTTTTCTTAGTGCATATTTATGTGTAATGCTGAGACTGAGTATATGTATGTTTATTCACATAAAGTAATCTATACACTCATTGTATGAGTTTATTTACCATATACAATCAATAAACTATGTTGGAATATATTAATAAATATGTATATATGCATGCATTCTCAGCAGTATTAATTTCCCCATCAGCAATATATAATTGCTTCCTTTTTCAGACAGAGCACAGTTTCACCCTCCTGACTTTGAATCTTTCTACTATTTTCATGGGAATTTCTCTTGATAAGGACTTTAGGATAACATCAGTCAAGACCTATGTAATCTATATTAACTTTCTGTTTAACATTAGGGACTACAACAAAGAGTACATTTTGGCAATTTTTTTCTCTATTTATGTTATTATTTTATGAACAACAGGGCCTGAAAAACAACAGGACTGATACCACCTCCTCCTTACTTCAGTAGAAATGGGATTAGCACATTAGTCTTGACATTTTTTAACATCATTTTCATGGGATGGAAGAAGCACAGAAGTTGGTAGAAATCCAATTTAATTTCTCTAGATCTATTAAAAATCTGATTGTAAAAGCTGTACAACATCGTTTATAATGAAAAATACTCTGTTATTGTCATGATTTTCTTTCCCTAGTTACTTCATGAAGACAGTTAAAGTTCAATATAAATTCTAGCTCATTAGCTCAATACTGTCTCAATCCCAGTGTAAATTGTTCAGAAGTAGGTAATGAAAATTCAGTTCAAACTCTCCTGCAATCAAACAAAGCAATTTTATGAAACAATGAAAAGAATCAATTATATGAGATATTTTTATTATCTTGAAAGAGATTGTCACATTTATGCAGTGTGTGTAGTCGAGCTGGTTAAGCCATGATCTCAATCTCGCCACCTTTGGTAAGTGAATATGTGTCCTTGTATTTTGAGAAGTCAGACTGTCAAAAATCATGAACCTACATTCAAACACATAGGTAACCAAAAGAGTTAAATCTTAGCTGGAAAGAAACTACTATCTTCTTTCTAAGGAAGGCACGGCCTCACCAGTCAAGAATACAGAGAGGCAATTATTTCTCTAGTCCTGCTGATCTCACTATTTCTCATACAAGTTAAGATGCTATTTGCCTTCTTGGTCACACAGGCACACTGATGGTTCATATTCATCCATCAATCAACTAACACCCCAAGGGCCTTTTCTGCTGGGCAGATTTCCAGCCACTCTGCCCCAAGCCTGTAGTGTTGCATGGGGTTGTTGTGACCCAGGTGCAGGACTCAGCACTTGGTCTTGGTGAATCTTTTACAGTTGCCCTTGACCCATCAATCTAGCCTGCCCAGATACCTCTGTAGAGTTTTTCTAACCAAAACAAGATCAACACTTCTGTCCAACTTGGTGTCATCTGCAGTCTTAATGAGGGTGCACTCAATCCTCTCATCCAGATCATTGATAAAGATATTAAACAGAACCAGCCCCAATACTGAGACTTGGAGAACACCACTTGTAACTGGCCATTAACTAGATCTAACTCCATTCACCACCACTCTTTGGGCTCAGCCAATCAGTCAGTTTTTCACCCAGGAAAGAGTATGCCTGTATAAACCATAAGCAGCCAGTTTCTCCAGGGAATGCTGTGAGAGACGGTGTCAAAAGCTTTACCAAAACCTAGGTAGACAAGATCCACAGCCTTTTCCTTATCCAGTAAGTGGGTGACTTTGTCATAGAAGGAGATCAGGCTAGTGAAGCAGGATCTGCCTTTCATAAAGCCATACTGACAAGGCTTGATCACTTGGTTGTGCTGTGTGATGGCACTCAAGGTGATCTGCTCTGTAAGCTTTCCTGGCACCAGGATCAGACTAACAGGCTTTGGGTTTCTCAGTTGCTTCTTCTGGCCATCTTGTAGATGGGCACGATGTTCGCTAACATCCAGTCAACCGGGACCTCACCAGTTAGCCAGTTAGAAACGTTTTTCATTGTCCTTTCTGGCAGTAGCTAGGTAAAATTTTAGTTGGGCCTTAAGCCTTGTAATTTTCTCTGCATGCAACCTGATGACATCCCTGTAGTCCTCCTGAATTCCCTGCCCCTTTCTCCAAAGGTTATAAACTCTCCTTTTTTTCGTGTGTTCCAGACAACTCGCTGTTCAGCCAGACCCAGTATTCCTCACCAACTTGTCTTTTGGACAGCCTACCCCTACACCTTAAGGATATCCTCCTTGAAGAATGTCCAGACTTCCTGGACTGGTTTGTTCTTCAGGACTGTCTCCCAAGGAACTCTGTCAACCAGGCTCCTAAACAGGCCACACTCAGCCCTCAAGAAGTCCAAAGTGGCAGTTCTGGTGATGCCCCTCCTAACTTCTCAAATAATTAAAAAATTCTATCATTTTGTGGTCACTGTGCCGAAGACAACCTCCAACCATCACATCACCCATAAGTTCTTCTCTGTTCACATACAAGTATTCCAGCCAGGCACATTCCCTAGTTGGCTCACTCACCAGCCGTGTCAGGAAGTTATCTTCCACACACTCCAGGAACTTCCTGGACTGTTTCCTCTCTGCTGTATTGTATTTCCAGCAGACATCTGGTAATTTGAAGTCCCCCTCTAGAACAAAGGCTAGCAATTGCTATACTTCTCGCAGCTGCTTATAGAATATTTCATCTGTTTCTTAATCCTAGCTGACTCCTCTGTTACAGACCTCCACCATGATATCACTTTGTTGGCCTTCTCTCTGATCCTTACCTATAAACACTTGACCCTGCTGTCACTATCATTAAGCTCTAAACAATCCAAACATTACTTAACACATGGGTGCAGTCCACTGCCTCTCCTCCTTTGCTTGTCCCTTCTGAAGAGTTTATAGCCATCCAATGCAGCACCACAGTTGTGCCAGTCATCCCATTATGTTTCCATGATGGCAACTATATAATAGTTTTCCAACTGCACAATGGCTTCCAGCTCCTCCTATTTGTTGACCATTCTGTGTGTATTGGTGTGGATGCACTTCATCCAGACTACTGATTCAACCTTTTTAGGTGGAGAAGCCCTAATTCACACATGACCATTCTCAGGCACTTCTGTATTTTCTAACACAACAATAACCTTTGTGCTTTTCCTGCCTCACAGAGCTTACTCCTGTCTCCACTGAGATAGAATAGACTAGAATTAACCAGGTTGGAAAAGACCTTTGAGATCATCAAGTCCAACCTACCACCCAACACCATCTAATCAACTAAAAAGTGGCACCAAGTGCCTCATCCAGTCTCTTCTTAAACACTTCCAGTGATGGTGACTCCACCACCTCTTTGGGCAGCCCATTCCTCAGGTGGTAGACTGAAGGACATTGCTAGGACAACAAGCCTCAAACACCAGCATGCTGCTTCTTGAATTACCTCTAGCAAGTTTAGTTTCATCCCTTTTCCTCTTCCTAACTAGTTTGATAACTCCTGTGCAAACATTCTTTTCCCCCTTTGAGACAAGTATACCTTGTGTAATACAGAATACAGAATGAATACAGAATTAACCAGGTTGGAAAAGACCTTTGAGATCATCAAGTCAAACCCATCACCCAACACTATCTAAACGACTAAACCATGGCACTAAGTGCCTCATCCAGTCTCTTCTTAAACACTTCCAGTAATTTTGACTCCACCACCTCCCTGGGCAGCCCATTCCAATGGCCAATTACTCTTTCTGTGAAGAATTTCTTCCTAACATCCATGTCCACTAAGGAGTGGAGGTTGTCCTTGCCCTTCCTTGTGCCATTAATATATTTATAAAAGGATTTTTGGTTGTCCTTCACAGCAGAGGCCAGTCTAAGCTCTAAATGGGCTTTTGCCTCTCTAATTTTTTTCCTATATCATCTAGCAACATCCTTAAATATTTCATGGGTTACCTCTCCTTCCTTCCAAAGATGATACACCCTCTTTTATCCCTTAATTCATTCAGAAGCTCATTGCCCATCCAGGCTGGCTGTCTACCCCATCAGCTGATCGGGACAGCCTGTTCCTGTGCATTCAAGATTTCTTTTTTGAAGTAGGTCCAGCCCTTCTGAGCCCCTTTGTTTTTAAGGGCTGTTTCCAATTAGTTCCTTGAGTAACCTGAAGTCTGCCCTCTGGGAAGTCCAGAGTGGAGGTTTTGTTGATGCCCCTCTTAGCCTGACTGCATATTGAAAACTCAATTATTTCACAGTCGCTGGATCCCAGACAGCCTCCAACCACTACATCTCCCACCAGCCCTTCTCTCTTTGTAAAAAGAAGGTCAAGCAAAGCCTTACCCCTGGTAGGCTCACACAGCAGCTGTGATAAGAAGCTGTCCTCCACACACTCTAAGAACCTTCTAGACTGCCTCCTCTCTGCCGTGTTAAGTTCCCACCAGGTATCAGGCAGGTTAAAATCTCCCATAAGAGATCTGGTGATCTTGAGACAGCCTCCACCTGCCTATAAAATAATTCATCAACCTCTTCATCCTGGTTGTCAGCCTTGGTGGCCTTCCCTCTAATTCTCATCCAGAGGCACTCAACTTGATCGTCCTTGATCTCCAGTTTCATGGCATCTAGAACCTCCCTGATGTACAGGGCCACCCCTCCACCCCTTCTCCCTCACCTGTCTCTCCTGAGTGACATGTGTCATCCCACCACGTTTCTGTGATGGCAACTACATCCTAACTTTCCTGCTGTAACAAGGCTTCCAGCTCCTCTTGTTTGTTACACATACTGCATGCATTAGTGCACATGCACTTCAGCTGGGCTGCTGGTTTCACCCCCTGACTCCAGCTTACGACCCTCAGACTCCTGAGGGGTTTGGGATTGGTTTCAGCCCATTCCCGCTTTAAATCTAGTCATCATATATATATACTTCCTCTCTCTCTCTCTCATATATATATATATGAATACATATAATACATAACTATACAGCCAAAGAAGATGCTTGCATTTTATAGAGCTCATGAATTTTCAGTAAAAATATGTATTTTTTCTCTATTTATTACCATAGTTAATTTTACATTACTTGTTGATGTTTGATACAGAGATAGAGTTAATTCTGCTATGACCCTTCCTAACCTGGTCACAGAATTTTGCACAGTCAGTCATAGATTGCCAATTATGGCACTGCTTATGGCTCTGAAATTGGAGTTTTTCTAAATTACTACTTTTTCTGCCTTAAAATTACAGTGTCTATTGTTTTACAGTGATATCAAACCCAATAATAAATTGGGAAAAGACAAGCTGCATAGAGCAAAGTATCAAGGCTAGCATTTAGTCAGTGACAGATTCTTTAATACTTGTATTCTGGCATCATCTGTCAAGATTTGTTTACAAGGAAAATGATTCATAGACAGAATCCAACCCTTAACATCAGAAAATACTTTCAAACTACAGGCTATTGCACTCCTGAACGCTCTTAAGTGGACAGACACAGATGTGAATAGTCTTGGCCATTTGCTGTGTTTTTCTTATGTTAGTTAAGCGGAACAGTTTTCCTCTTAGAGGAAACAGTTATTTTCATTAATGTCAAAGCACAATAAGTGTTATTCCTTAGACACTGTTCATCGTCTGCACAACAAAGTGCAAGTTACCAGTTCTGTCACTTTTTACATTTTATTTTGATTTAATGTGTACAGTGGTTTCAAAGAGCATTAAAAAACTGTTGCCTTCTTCCTCTTCACTTGTTGCCCTGCTGGAGGCTTATGTTTTTCCAGTTTCCATCAGTGGTTGTCAAGTCTTTGTAATAGGATTAAAAGCTTGGACACCTGATATCCCTGGGTGCTGTAGTTCACCCTCATAAAAGCTGCTTGCTTTAAATTGAGAGAAAATCAGTTTTTAGTGGCATAATTAATTAAATTATGCAAAGTGTTCCAGATTCAGCATAACACTTTCTGAAGCAGCAATTGGAAGCTCTACATTGCATTCAAACTGTATTTCAATTGATGCTGCACTAGGCTGATCATATAGTAGAATTTTCAAGGCTTTCAAGCACAAGGGATCCAATTTTGAAATGCAAATGTGTAACGTTGAGTGCTCAAACCCCCATACATGTGCACTCGAATAGGCAATTTGGTAGCCAACTACGTATTTCATGTGCAATACTGCTAATATGAGCACTTAAAAAATTGAAATAGAAGTTCCAAATGTAAGCACACATGCTTTAAAACTGGGCTCAGATCATCTCACAGCTACTCATCAAGAACAACTTGATGGAACAAAAATAAAAACACATTTTCATAATTTAAACATTGGACTACAGAATTCAGTGTTTCCCCATCTCCAACATTTCAGCACATATTCTCCATAATGTGAGTTACTTTTTCCCATAATCAGCAGTTACACAGCAAACCATTATTTGTATACTGAAGTGGGTCTGTAAAAGCCTGATGTCTGGATTATCTGTATTCATTAGTAACACAATTAGGTAGCTAAGGATGGTAATAATAAATAAAAACAATTCTGGACTGGAAGGTAATGCAGCCAAGAAAAAGAAAATTAAGCAGAAAACTTGACAGTGCAAGTTCAGCCTCTCAAAGAAACTCTGACCTAAATGTACCAGATTAATTTTTACAAGCACATCTCTTACTTGCTTACTTCTTTTCATTTTTCAATCTGTACCTGTTAGGATTAAATTTGCCTGCAATGTGAGAGGAGCAGTTTATTTCCTGTGATAATCAACAAGGATGTAGTCAACAGGCTCTAGAGAACTGCTCATCTCACTCTGTGGGAGATAGACCTGTCTTTGGCCAGCTGAATCTGAATCTCCTGGTTCCAAAGACTCAGCTCTCCCACGCTGAACTCAATGGCCTAAACACACACCACCTGAGATGTCCAGAATAATTTAAGACATACCTGAAGAAGACCACATGGCTATCTGGACATACAGATCAGGAAGGATACTCTGGCTATCTAAAACAGTAGCATACATCTGTGTCTAGGCAACTAAGTCAAACGTTTCTTGGTTATAGGTGAGTCTTTAAAATTAAAATTACACTAGCTGCCAGGCCCTCAGCTCTTCCCTTTCCTCTCATGTGGAATGCTTGGATATTTTGCAGCACACCAGAGAACACTTCAAGCCTGTCTTTAAGGCAAGTGAATCCCAGTCCTGGCTCATGGATGGTTTCAGGTAGTATTACACACACAAGTAATATCACATAGCAAAAACACAAAAGAGAGACTGAGATTCTACTACTCCCTTTTTTTCCTTTTTTTTTTTTTTTCTTATGTACTACTGATCTTCTTTCAGTCCTCTAATCTTGCTGTTATCTCCTGTGTTTGCTTAAACAATTTGTATCTCAGCAACAATTACCAAACAAAGCATCAGTATCAGCTGTGCTGGCTCATTTTTCTGAAGTGGACTATTCACTATCTAGGCTATTTATGTCCTCTGGAAAATATGCATAATCAGCATGCTAAAACTTGTAATCTTAGCATCCTGACAGTGAGGAAACCTCTTCATAAAACCATCCAAAACAAATCCTGCTGCTTTAGACTTTGAATTGTTATGACTTTGTGATTCCATTCAGTCTCCTAAAAACAGCTGTAGTATTTACCTGCAATATATGAGTGTTGTGAGACTGCATAAGGGACAGACATCTACAGATAGAGGCATTTTTGTAGGACCTCTAGGCTACTGCTGCATCATTAAAAGCAAAAAAAGCTTTGCCACATCATGCACCTCATACTATTGATACTTTTAAAAAAGAAAGTATTGCTATGTATATTCTATCTCTTTTGAGATCACAAAGTGATCAGGAGAGCAAGTAACCCATCACAGTCCCCACCAGGTGAGGTTTAGGCTGGAGGTTAGTTAGAAATTTCACACACAGAGAGTGATTGCCCATTGGAATGGGCTGCCCGGGGAGGTGGTGGAGTCACCATCATTGGAAGTGTTCAGAAGGAGACTTGACAGGATGCTTGGTTGCATGTTTTAGTTGATTAGGTGGTGTTGGACGTGATGATCTCGAAGGTCTCTTCCAATCTGGTCTATTCTATTCTATTCTATTCTATTCTATTCTATTCTATTCTATTCTATTCTATTCTATCACATAGGGAATAGTTCCTCTAAAACATTCTGTATTTCTTTTTTTTTAATATTCTTTCACAGAGAAAATGTATAATCATTCAGATGCTCTTCACTGAAAGTGTAAATAATTTTCCTTAACATTGTGGGCTTATGGGTCTCTATTTGTAGTTCTGCTACCATTAAAACAAAGCATAAACAGAGTAACAAATTCTAAGGGAAATATAAAAGGGCTATTCTTTGATAAATGTTTCCCCATGAAAATACATCAAGAAGAAGCCATGAGAAACTTTGAAACCACATATGGTTTCTCCCTTGCAAACAGTAGTGATACGAAGAACAAGGTTTAGTCTCAATCATACTGACTACTTCATTCACTGTCTTAATTTTTTTCTTGGCAACGACAGAAAAATGGTAACTGCACTTTGCACTGTAGGCCAGATATGTGCCTGTTGTACTCATCCTTTCTGTATTTATGTTCTGCTAATTAAAAACTGCACTACAAACTGGTAATGCTAGGAAATAAGATAAATTCTACATGCTGAATATCACAGTATATGCCTAATCATAAATCAGAAAGTACTGAATTCATATAAACTAGTAAGTGAAATAGTTTTTACAATGATAATGAATCCCATAGAATAGATATCTTTTATACTAATCCTTCATTATTTCACCAAAAGGATTAAAACAGGAAAAGATCTTTTAAAATTCAATGTAATGAATAATGAAACTGTCCAATGCAAGTGAAAGCTCAGCAACTCAGTTACAGGCTGCGTGACATTTACCTAAAAATAGATTTTACATTTGTCTCCTTTCACAAATACCTAACTCGTCCTCATTCCATAGATAATATGCAGTTTACAGTTATGGTTCTATGGCATTGTAAGAGTGCAATTTAGACATGTAAAATTAAATCTATGGCATTAGCTAGAACTGAAAAAAAAATAAAAAGAGATGCAGTTGTACACACTTTATTCAATAAAATAATAACTAACATTTTACTGTCAGGTACACCTGGGCAAATGTGTTAACTTCAGAGCAGAGAGCTAGAATTACAGCTAGTCCCTTGACATAGAGTTTTTACAATATGAAGACTAATGAGCTATCAAAAGTCAATGAAAATCAGCAGAACACATTTTCTTTATCTCTTTTAACATGATGAACATCTCAAATTATTTAGTGAACATCTCAGTTACAGCTGTATGTGCTTATTTATGAAAATTTCCCATTTAATAGGTAATATGTTACTATATATTCTCATTGTATGAGTATTTTCTGTATATTTCATTTACAAGTAAGACAGAATATACCCACCTGAATAGTATATAACCTCCTGCTTAGAACAACCCCTGTTGCTTCAGTTTATAAAGAAGTTATTTTCATTCAATTCTTTGCTCTGTATAATCAGGATAATAGACTTCATTTTTAGTGCAGTAGAAACTAAAAGCAATAGATACAGAAACTTGTCTAGATACAGGTTTGAACTTCTAAGTGCCAGAACTGTGATTCAGGCCTAAGAGCAAGTGCAGAAACTTTGCAGAAAATATGAATTTGGATGTAGTTTGTGCTTAACAGCTACACTTGTCTGATGTAGGCAGTTCCTCAGTTAGTACGGACCGTGATTTCTGGTGCTTCCTACCCCTAGTATGAATCTTCCAACTATATGACCAGTGCCCAAAACCAAAAAAAAGGCAAATCAGTACACCACATATCAGTATCTTGTCTTATTTTTACTAAAGAATTATCTCAAATGATCCAAAAAGTTTTAAAAAATAATAATCAAATTTTTGTACCTTTAACTCAGGTACAGCTGATAGTCCTATTAATACAATAAACTAACTGGGAAAAAATAGTAGAAAACCCTTAGTAAATATACTTAAGTATGCACAGATAAATTGCATAAAGTGAGAATCTCAAGTTTCCTAATGCTTTTTTAAAGTAAAAATATATGTACCATAAGTTTGACCACACTTTGCCCCACCTGTTTCAACTGTGTTGCAATAAAGAAAAATAGGAGATGAAAGACACTTTGGCCTTGAAGCACTGAAATTGAAAACTAGAAGACCTCTGAAAGCTCATCTTCAGTCATTCAGTAAACAATGTGCCAGGAATGAAAATGCAAACCCAGGAGTTTGATATATTATGGGTAGTCATGTTTATTGATGATTTAAGAATAATGAATTGCTTAACTAAGAAGGCATATTTCAATTTCCACTACAAATGTTGCACATACTCTTAAAGAGTATGTGGGCTCTAAAAGACTGCACACAGAATACTTTCTTAGACATTATTCTTCAGATTTTTATTCATTGATTCTTTTAGTCAGTATTTTACAAAACAAGGCTATGTCATCAAAAATCCATCCTTATTAATAATTGCTTCTCACAATTGCTGATGTTTATGCAAAAAGGATCCTTTTTTCTCTTTGAGATTTAGTCTACCAATCTTCTCCTATTTATTTACATAGTGATACCTACTCCATTCACAGCTGCTGTTTTTCTGACCTGAGTTTTACAAAAATGATGAAAGGTAAAATCTTATGCAAAAGTAACCAGAAGTATGAAATTGGATTAAGAGGGAAGGAATATGAAAGTGATATATCTGAAACAGTAGATTTCTTAAATATTGTATTGGATATTTCTGAATTTGGGGGGAAGAAGGTAACCAAATTCTAATCAATTTTACTGTTTTTGTTTCACTTTGAAAGACATCACCATCTTTTAAGTTACTTGAAAGAAAATATTTATTTTTCTTTACTTCTGAATAGGTCTGAACAACTGTTACCAACAGCCACCTTTAGTCATAAAAACTGTCACCTCCTGTGGAAGAGACAAAAGAGCCAAGACAATGTTTGTCACAAAAGCTGTAATAGTCTAGGACAAGAAAGTTCTCCTAAGCTATTTTACCAAGATTTATTACTCTGAACTTTACCAGCCCCACATGAATTTATAGTCATTCCCATCATTCTAGTATCTTATATCAAACCACATCTTTTTGATTGTATTTTAAACAATATGTCTGTGTCTTACACAAAACTCCTATCAAGGGATTTACATCTAGATCCATCTTACCTAGTAAAAGTTGGGATGAGACCTCTTTCAGTGGTCAGGAAAAAACATAAACACGTCTCATTTTGTTTCCTAGGTCCATCAATCTTTTTTTATGACCAGAAATCCAGCTGGTCAGGTATGGGGAGGTACATGCATAGCCTTAAAAGTAGTTTTTCTTCACCCTGCTTTGACTCAATCAGTAATTATATTCTTCAAGTCATAATAATGGGTGCATTGTTGACAAAGATAACCTCTGATCCCAGATCTCTTGCTTGCTGGAAAGTTTCTTGAGTAGTGTATAACTAGTGGGTATTAGTTAATAAGAAGGTAAGCCTTCTTAGTAGACAGTGTTTGGTCCTCTGCACACCAAATGAGCAATGACAATTATCCATGTTAAGTCTTTCAGACTTAATCTCCCCCACTGAAACCTTATAAACAAGGAGATAATAGCATTCTACATTGTCCAGCTCAGTATCAGTATCAGATCATCATTCATCCTAGATTTCTCAAAGCTATAGGAAAACACCTAAGCTGATTGTTTGGATTCCATTATAATGGCAAAGTACCTGAAAGTTGAAATTGTTCTACCACACTGGAGCTGACAGTGTGTTTTATTGCACACAATCCATCACCACAGAGTATTATTGACTATGGAGAAGTCAGCACTGCTAATTCTTAGCTACCTCATGTCAGATGAGAAGGATCTGGATGTAAATCTTTGTCTAGTGCTTTACTTGATGCACAATATGCATATTGTTGAATTGATCATTCTGAAAAACTGGTAGCATCTACCACAAGGATTTTCTGGGTATAACTCATGAAACCATGATACTGTCCCTTCAAGAGCCAGTGAGCATGTTATGTCCTGGTTACAATGTTAAGAATAGTTTCCAGGTCTGCACTTTTATCAAAGTGTCAGAAAAAGCAGTGTCTCAAATATTTTTTAAGGGTTCCCAGCACACTCTGGTGTTCAGGGACTGGTGTTCTGGAATAATCACTAATAAATCAAAGATTGTTGTAAGGACTATATCTGTCTACCTTCAGCACAACCCAATCCCCATTTTATTCATTACAGCACAAAGAATTTTCTAAAGTACTGGACTACAAAGCCACATCACTCTTGAATAAAAAACTCATCTGAGAATGCTCTCATGAATGTCCTTACAGTGCTGCTCAGAGGGGCCTAAGAAGTCTCTTCCTCTGCCAGACACAAATGACATGCACGTGCAATGATAAAAAAACCTGTGAATAATGTGTTTCCATCTTGTTATAAATCTTGCATACAAGAAAATACAAGTGAATTTGTCGTTTGCAACACATGCTGATTAAGTAAAGCAAAGCAACAATGTTAATTTTAGATTGAAAACTCTTTAACATTAATTTTAAATTGAAAACTCTTTAGGTATAGACCTTGAACTAAGATACTGCACAAGGGCCAGAAGTTGTCCTGATGCTCAAGGAAAAAATATGCAAAACTTCTGTCTGCCTTTCTCAAGTCTAAAAACTTTTTTATTCTGATTTAAGATTTTTATATCTTGAAAATTAACCTGCAAATGTTTGTTTTTCACAAATATTCTGTCTAGCATATTTCAACATAAATTTATGACAAAAATATTTAAAAGATACATTTCTTGCTTTTAAAACATCAAGATATAAACATATAGGCAAATCACTAACAGGAAACAAGTATCCTACAAATCAAAGCCTAGAAATCAAATTTGGCCTAAAGACTGGAATAACTTAAAGTGGTACTCATAGAAATGGAATTATAAGTAGTAGCACCTGCCATTTGGCATATGAATCTGGCATACAGCTTACATGACCTGCAAGGTGTGGAATACATCATTCCACAATTACACTCTGTAAAAGGAAAACAACTACAAATCATTTAAAAAATATCTTTCCCCTTAAAAGATTAAGACTGAAATCCTGCTTCTGTCGAAGTCAGTGAGACCTGACTAAGGCCCAAATTTCATGCCAGTTGCTTTGATGTACCAGTCTGAGCACAGCTAAGTGCAGAGATACAAGTTCTAACTCAAAGCAGTGCGGGGACGTGCTAGCTCAAGGGATCTACAAATGCTAAAAGCTGGCTAAAAACTTTACTATCTTGTGGTTAATCTGTCAAAGGATAAAATATGAAATTTAAATATGAGACATAGAGTGTTTGTCCAGTTAGGCAAGTCACTAAAAAAGGACATTTCCAATTCAAGACTACCCATTGTTTCCACAGGGATTTCTGTGCAGTCTTCGGGACTGATACTGCGTTAAAGTTATTACTACAAGTTTTCAAGCAGATTACTCTGAACATAACGCTTTGAAAAATTTAAAAAAGGAGAAGAGATAGCAAATGTCATTTCTTTCATAGCTACAAAATGCAAACTCCAAGTGTTTTAACCTAATGAATAAATGAGTTTGTCCTTTATGTATAAAATATAGTTTGTGTTTGTTGCACAAGGATTTTAATAATAGATGAATTTTAGGTTTGCTTCAACATATTCAATAAAGTGTGATTAATTTGGTTTTTCAAAAATGCAAACTAGACATTACTATATTACTCTGCAAAATGCACAGCTTGCAACATTATTGTCTCTGTGGGATCTTAAATTGAATTGTAAAATGTGTCTTATTTCCAGTTTGATTTATGTAAGAAATTCCAGTGGATAATGCCCTTTTTTGAAGTTTCAGTGCTTTCTGCAAAGAAAAAATACATAACTAAAAATCATGACATAGCTCATTATAAATCACAGCAAAGTTTTATCCTTACATAATGTTCCACTTAAAAATCATATACCGATGCCACATATTATGCTCAATTCAGTGAATTAACTTTTTTTTTGAAGTTTCATATTATGACAGATTATATAACGCATTTTTGACATGTTCTGTGATTTTATTGCGATATTCTGAGTAATTACCAAATCTCTTTTTCTCTAAAAAAGCTTTCCTGTGCCCTGAGAATTAATCTATGATACCATTTAACTTGGCTTTTTGAAGTAAATATCACTAGATAAAAAGCCAGCTGGCTCTGAATAATGGGATACTTGAATGAATGTATTAGTGTTTGAAAATGAGAGTACAAATCTTTTAAAAAGATTAATTTCCATAAGAAAGATAGCTCACAGATCTACAAAAGAATAAATTCAAAACATAATAAACTGGCAGAAAGAGAGGTAGATTAAAGTAAAGGCAGCAGCACCTTGTTATTGCAGCTGTTGTATAGCAATGATTCTGTATCAATTACAACATTTGGTACGTATGGGCAGCCTCTTCAAAGGTTTCAGTGTAAAGCTCGAGCCTGAAATACACTGTACACTCTACGTAATAACTTGAGTGATTATTTCTTTTTTCTGAACAGAACATAACTTTTGTTCCTAACAATTGAGTCTCTGGGAAGAGTTACAAAGACGCTTCTGACATCAATGTGAAAAGCTAACACCAGTTTTGTTTTTTATTAAAGATTTGGATATGAATTTATCTTTATCATGAAAAGAGCTTGGCTTTATCACCACACACAAATGCTGACATCAGCATGCAAACTGACTTTTGTTGTCCTATGGACTTTATTTTCAATATCCTGTTGCAAAATATGTTTTCTTGAATGTGTCTAAGATTCTGTTCACACAATTACTTTGGCCAAATATTAATGAAAACGAAGTTTGCTGAGGCCACCAAGTACCATGGGTTTGCATAAAACAAATGCTAAGACTGAAGGCATTAAATCATATTGGGGAAAAAATTAAAGTACATGGGGTTGTTCTTTGTTTGTGTTCTGAGGATGGGATTAATCTAGTTTCCATCAAATCTACACAAAGCTTTTCACCAGTATGGGTGGAAGTCTGATTGATCCCAGTAACCTATTTTGGGTGAGCTAACAAGTTTGTCAAGAAACACATCCTTGAAGGATGTTATAAAGCATTGTATTAGCAAAGTGCAGGGAGTTACATGTGCCAAAACCAACAAATAAAGTGGTAACAGCCATGAAGTGCTGAAAATGCTAGTACCAATATAATTTCAACAACAAAAGTTAGAGGTTCCAAAACTATGTTCTTTTCTTGCAAAACTGTTGGAGTGCAAGTTTAGCAGGACTATGGAGACCTGTGTGTCTGGATGATACCAATGCAGCTGAAAGAGCTCAGCAAGTTTATAAACAAGTCTAATGGATGTATGAAATATTGTTGCAGAAACTTCTGTCTTATCCAGATTCAGACTAATTTTCAAGTTGAGAATCACATATTCTAGTATCATCTTAATAGCAAATTTTAACTCCTTCCTCCAAAGATTAGAACCATTAAACTAAATTACAATATCTGAATATTGAAAAGATATTCCTGTTTCTCTCCAGACTTGTTCTCTGTGCAGGACAAACCACTGCTGCAGTTGAAACCTAGAAAAATGAATAATGGCCCATGGGCAGATAAGAAAGAAAGACATTTTAGATAAAAATTGGGGTTTACAAATTTACAAAGTTATAACAGTGATGACTGAAGACACAGCCTTTATGTAAACTTTACTATGCATACATATATGCATGTTCTTATATGTACATATGAAAGACAAGATCCAACATGTTTTTTATGGGTACCCCAAAAGTTACCAGTAACATTGCAATTCATGTAACATTTGCAATGGAAAAGGTATAAAAACATTCAGAACTGGACTAAAGTAACTTAGTCCTGAACTTCCATTTTATTCTAATGGTTTTGTTTGGTTTCTTTGGTTTATATCTCAGATTACATATTTACAGATTATTAGATATATAGTACGTATTTTTTAATACTGAATCACAGAAAACATCCAGTTGGAAGAGACCTCAAAGATCATCCAGTCCAATGCTCGATCCAGCACTGAAAGGTCAACACTGAAACACATCCGTAAGCACCAGGTCCACACACTGCTTAAACATCTCCAGGGATGGCGGTGACTTCACCACTGCCCTGCATAGACCATTTCACTATTTGAGAACCCTTTCAGTGAGGAAAATTTCCTTATACCTAGCCTGAGCCTCCCCTTGCATAGCTTGAAACCTCTAGTCCTGACACCACCAACAAGAAGAAGCTGGCCCCTTCGGGTAGTTGTAGAGAATGATGAGGTCTCCCCTCAGCCTTCTCTTCTCCAGACTGAACAACCCCAACTCCCTCAGATGTGCCTCAGATGTGTTCATGTGGTCCAGGCCCTTCACAAGCCTCATTACCCTTCTCTGAACATGATCCAGCACCTCAATGACCCTCCTGTAGCGAAGGGCCCAGCACTGAACACAGTACTCCAGATGTGGCCTCACTAGTGCTGAGTACTGGGGGATGACTGCCTCCCTCTTCCTGTTTTCCACCATGTTTCTAATACAAGCCCAGATGCCATTGTCTTTCTTGGCCACCTGAGCACACTGCTGACTCATATTTAGTCGACTGTCAACCCATCAACTGTATTCCACATTTTGCAATTTTGGCATATCAGCAACAGTGGAACAAAGGCAGATCCTGAAATGCCAATGTTTCACATGGAATGGATGGATATTCAAATGTCCTTACCATGCAATGTGATTACAAATGATGTAGACTACAAGTAAATTTCTTATAATGAATGCTATTAAAAGTAATAGTTACAGAATGGCAGTGAAAGCAGAAGTTTAGGATATGGCCACATGATCAAAGACAATAATTAGTTAATAATTACAGTTAATAATTAGTCCCTGATATTTGAGTCAAATTAAGTGGCCATGTTGTATGACAGAACCTGTTGCCCTAAACTTATCTATGCCAAGAACACACTGCATAGTCAGCAGAACCCCATGAGGAACAAATTATAAAGCCATGATAACTCACAGATTTTCATTCATATACCCACTTCTCTTGTCAGGGGTCATTACAGAAATATTATGTCAAATAAGCAATCACATACGAAGCCACGCTTTCTGTACTACACAGTTATATTGCAAGGCACAGAAATGCCTGCTACCCCGATGGATAAAGACAGTGACAAACTTTAATGAAAGAAGCACCAAGTCAAAAGACTAGAATTGTATCTGTGCAACAGCTGCAATGACTCATCTCAAAGATCATACTTTCCTCTATTATTTTAATTTCCTAAGTCAAATCAACTGCCAGACTCCCTTGCACACTTTGAGAACACTGCAGACCTCCAGACGGGAATGAGCTTTCAGTGATTAAGAATAATTTGAACAGAGTAAATGAAACTAAAAACAAATCAGGGAAACATTTCAGGATAAAGGCAAATGCCTGTTGCAGCGCAACTGAAGGGAGTTTAGGCATTACAAATATCGCATGTTAGAATTCAGAGGCATTTACCACAAAAAGACATTTCTTTTTAGTCTTTGTTAGAACCAGCTACAAAATGTTTACAGTCATTTTCTGAAAGCAACACCAGATTTTTTTTTTTTAATCATACTACTTCAGGAAAGCTGCTTTTAGTTAAAATATAAAAACCATAGTTACAAGGCTTCTGCAAACATAACTGCCATTCCATTAAGGAAACGGCACAGCAAACAGTAAATAGTGGCCTCAAGGGAAATGTAAGTATTGATTTTATTACTATGTTGGTTGGATTGTATTTGCAATTGTCAACTCTAATTTTAGGCTGTGCATTAAGTATCCTTATAATAGCTTAAGGAAAAGGGCAAATATTAATTAGAACATATAGATAATGTTTTTATAAGTCTTAGATTTAGTGCTTACCAAGCATATATTTTGAAAAAATACAAACCTCCTTCTTGCTTGTAAACATAGCTAATAAATGAATAGGCAGGAACCATAATTACATGGATTATATCATACTTTAGTGCATCAAGGCACCTGTTAAATGCAATTACTTAAAACTAAAATTAAGCACAAAGACATTTATTATTGCATGTGCCTATGCTATGGCAAGGAAGGCTGAAGTCACTATTCAAGTACAAAATTATCAGTACATTGATTGTGACACTGATCTCAAGAAACACTTTCTGATAGACTTTTATTCACCATTTAGTCTCTAAGTACAGATGTCTGCTACACACAGAAACTGCAGAATGGGTCATAATGGCAGATACTACCAAAGGTTAATTCATGACCTTGTATTCTACTCTTTCATTAATTTTAAACGACACTTACATAAACCCAAACTTATACATCATCATTTGTTTCTGATAATATCCACATGTACTTAACCAGCAGAAAACACTCATGACTCACTTTGGCATTGAACTGCAAAAATAAAATACTAGCAGACAGATACCATTATCTAACAGAAAATAAACATCTAACGGCTGCTTTCTTCAAAGTTTCACAATCTTCCTATACGAAAT
This sequence comes from Dryobates pubescens, assembly GCF_014839835.1. Taxonomy (NCBI): domain Eukaryota; kingdom Metazoa; phylum Chordata; class Aves; order Piciformes; family Picidae; genus Dryobates; species Dryobates pubescens. The sequence goes on along the minus strand of NC_071618.1, from coordinate 29,090,575 downwards.
GAAAAGCTGGTAAGTATGTGGTGATTTCAAACAATGCAAGTCTGATTCGACAATTCACAGGAAAAGGATTTCCTACCCATATGTACTTCACATTTCAGTTTACAGTGAGGCTTGCACAAAAAGTGCACTACAAGTGCCAGATGATGTAGCTGACACTTCAGAAAAATCTGTTCCTGATAAATTTCTTGTTTAATATGTCACATTTCTAAAGGTAGCTAAAAATAATTGTCCATGCCATCTACAGTGGCACGAACTCCCGCAATTGTATCATCAATCCTGATACCATTTCTACTTCTTAAAAATCTCTGCTACAAATATGTGATGTTTCAGCATCTCAGTTCAGATTTTTAAAAAAAATCCTCCCACTCCCTCCAGCAGTGTGCCATAATATCCCAAATTTGGAGGGGATCCCAGAGGCCAAGCAAGAATCCCTGGCTGGGGAATACCTGCCCAGGCATGGCCACACTTCCTGGGGACCTGGGGCTTCTGAAGTGCAGCTGGACATTTACTGTGGGCTTAGCACTGCAGATTATCTAAGCACTTTGTTGACTCAGGATTACATTGTTGTGAAGCTTTATCCTAAACCTTAAGAAAGCAGAAAAAAAAATAAAATAAAATTCAGGCAACATGAATTGTTCTGTTCCAACCCCAGACTCTGCTATTACACAAATATGCTGACTGCTGAGACAGTTAAGGGAGTTTGAAAGGTTTCTTCTGTTTCCTGAGAAATTACAGAGTAAAGGAAGACCTTGCTGAATTTTTCCTGCCCATGACCACACCACGTGTACAACAAGAAGCATACACTGTGCTCTCCACCAAAGCACAGCCACTTGCAGAGCTGGTCTGGGAGCTGGGCAAGAAAGCACTCTCCATATGCATCCTCTGCAGATTACACAATCTAACAGGCTCTGGAGAAGCCTGAAGGTGAATGAATTGAACTATGTTATGCTTGGCATGTATCACTGCACACAGATGTATAAAAGTTCAAGGACCTCATTTGTTATGCATGTATTTATACCTTCTTTCCTCTCATGGGACATCAAGATCTTAATCAAAAGTCTAAGTAATACTTAAGAGGTGCAGACTGGACTATTCATGGGTCACTTTAAAAAAGTAAATTTCACTGTTCATACTGGCTTACTAAAAATCTGTGGCTATTAATTTACTTATATTATGCAGCTGTAGCTCTGCTACCAAACGTTTAAACTAAACTTAAAAATACACAAATAAAGTATTAAACCTTCTGTCATAGTACAGAAGGGCTTCAGCAATGTGAGCACAGAACGTTTGTAAGAAAAATAAAATGCAGACTTCTGACTGTGTAAATCAAAGCCCAATGAGCCCGGGTCAAACTATTTTATCACAGAGGATTTTATACTTCAAGGAAATGCAATATTCTTAATACAATTATTTCTGAACATGCATATAATCATCAATACCCCTACTGCCTAGACAGCACTGTTATATGGTTGAAATGCTTTTAAAAATGTTTTTTAAATAAAACACTTGTAAATGATGACATTGAAGGATTATTTGAAATTCTTAGTGAAGACATATCATTTCTGTTACCACTGTCTAACAAGACCACCACATTACATCATTTAACAGGCCTAAGAAGGCAGCAACAGAAAGGAAAAAAAAAAAAAAAGCATTGCTTTGGCTACAAATGTCTTTGTGTATTAGGCAAGCAAAACCATGTAACTTCATGTTTCCTCAGAAGAGCTGAAGCAATAATAACTGCATACTGTTCCTCAAAGGAAAATTCACTGTGCCTGCTTCGAGTATGCCAGATGTTATTACCAGTATTTATTCTAGTTTAAAAGTTGATCTGTAGTGGTAGATTCTGCAATTTCCCTTTTTATTTCAGAACTGATAGAATAATGTTAAGAGAGATGACTTTTTATTTACTGTAAGAAGAAGAAAGGCAAGTGAATTCCAGCATTACCTGAATCAAAGAAAATAACGACACAAACCAAACAAACCTGCTTTGTATTTTCCTGAAGTAGCATAAACAAAGTCACTGGCAATGTTAATTAGGGCAAATGCTCTGCCCTTTAAATACTCAGTTTGCTCTCTGAGAAATGTCTGTCGTGGAGATGTGGAACACATTGCCACTAAAAGCTTCAAATCTACCCCTTGTAGATGCTGCCAAAAGATCAGGGGTGATCTGCTGCTCACAATCACATACAGGAATCTACATTCTACCTCTGCTAATGTATCTTTTTGCCAGTACAAGATAACATTGATGAGATTGCTAGTTTTCTCTCAGGTAAAGTAGGACATATTCCTGGGTGAGTTAAAGGGAGTTGTTAATTTAAGTGAGAAGGTCAAAGCATGCCAGAATACATATCGCTCAACTCATAGGAATTTGGAATGCCTTATGTAAATAGCTCTAGTTGGTGACCATTTTCTATAGCTAAACAAGCTGCTTAGAAAAATAGTTCATGCTGTGTCTTAGAACCACTAGTAAATCAAACAACATCAAAAAAGAAAGGGGGGGAGGGTGGGGGGAAAGTGGGGTGCTAATTTTACTACTTAACAGAAGATCCTACAAGGACATTTAAAAGTAACACAAAACAAAGTCTCTGTTGTGTGGAGGAGATAAAATTCCACATGTTATCATGTAGATATTATTTCAGCATGTAAAGTGATCACTCCAAACAGAGATATATGTGAAGATGTAGAATCAGAAGGGTTGGATAAACAAACCTCCTGAAAGAAACTCTGAATTTCTTTTCTGTGAATTGGTTTATCGTATCACAGATGGCAGCCCAGGAGGGGAAATGAGTTCTACAGACTCACCACCCACCGGTAGGGGAAGGGAGGGAGCAGACACTGAGGCCAGTTTTGACCCTACTCCCAAGAATATCAGAAAGAATCGCTTCAAGTCACAATTTCCTTCTTATGCTGCTCCCAGGGCAGCATGCAATTATGTACTGCAACTGGCTTAGGGCAGGCTGGGTCTACAATTAGTCTCTTGACCTTGCTAAGACTAACAGTGTGGGTAAGGTGAGCAAGACATATCTCTCAAAATTCTCTACTATTTAATACAACTAATGTAACGGTAATTTTCCTGCCTTTTTTTTTTAATTGCTTGCAATCATAAAAAAAAGACTTACCTATAGAGTCAACTAAAAGGTCAAAATGATCATTTTAACTCAAAGTTTCCATAGCTTTCTCGATAAATTGAGTCTGAATATAGATTGTCTCTTTATTTCTACTTTCTACTAAAAAGCATAGGATTTTCTTCTACTTTCTGTAATAGGTTTATTAGTTATAGCTCTATTACAACAATACTCAGGGACGTTTCATTCACATCATAGACAATTATCTGTGATAAAGCTCATGGCAGAAACTGTAGATGGAATAAATGCTGACATGGGTACATTAATGCACATGCCACTCACATCGTGTCAGGTACAGCTACCCCTTAGGTTTGAAGATACAAATGCTCCTTTCAGCACTTTGGCATATCTCAAGTAATTAGAAGCCATCTGCTGAAATCTTCTACGTTCAGTCTCAAACAGCCATCTTGAAATGTTTGGGGCTTTATGTCATGCTGGAGGGCATACCTTTCCCTCCACACTCAAGCTTGAAAGAGGCCTCAGACAGTGATTAAGAATGAGATCATAGAGAGAAAAAAACACTGCCAGGAGCCTGACCTATGCTGTCCAACTGTCAGTGAGTTAAAACAATGCAAATTCATTGAACAAATAAATACAAATCCAAATTTTTAAATTAAGGTGAAATATAAGTCAGTTTGGGACTCAATGATAAATTAAACAATCCATAATAGCCAATTAAAATAGAATATCAAGAACAAGTGAGGCAGGGAAAGATGGTTCAGTTAACCACAGAGCAAGAAGAGTGAGTTTCTACTCATCTTGCAGCCAAGATGCAACATACGCCTACCACATACAACTAATGACCACAGAAGGTGGTATCCATGATTTCAGAGGAAGATTTTCCAGGGCAACATTAAAATACATTGCAAAGTTGAACTCTATGAAAAGTGGGGCTAGGAACCTTTCTGTAATATCTGCATTCTGCAAGGAGTAGAAAAATGCAGATGGTTCCTCACTATCTAAACAGTCATTTTATGAGACTGACTTAAAGTATAGATCATGCCACAGTAATGTACTTTGAACAATTAAAAATACTGAGAGGTAAATCTGTTTGGATCATGTGCTCAGTCCATTTTTTCTTCTGTAAGAAGTAAACAGTATAATACAGAGAGTGCTTTTGATAGCATAGGAGCATATAGTAAATTATAAATGGAGAAAATCCCCAATCATAAAGTTGAACATTTCTGAGTGCACAATATTAATGGAGATCAAAAAGGCAACTAACCCATGTGTAATACATGAGTGGTGAGAAGTAACCTCAAGAACTTCCATGTAAATCAGTTAGTTATATAGCACACTGGGTCAAGGTTTAGTGAAGCAACTTCTCAAAACCATAAAAAATCACTTATTTGAACAACTGACTCTACAGCACATGTGATGAGAAGATGCTCTTCAGTAATCCTAAGTAATTCGAGATGCTTTGGCCAGCCACTATAGTTGAGATGAAGAGAAATCACAACAATGTAATTTAGAGCTCTCACAAGACAGATGTTATAACATGGCCCTAAAAAAGCACATCATAAAGTCCCTGAATCTATTTCATTTGAAAGCATAAAGCCTTGATCCCTTTCTACATAATTTCTGCTACTTTTGTGCAGACCACTGAAAAGTGGAGCCTATGCACTGTCAAGGCTGCAGGCAGGATCATGTATGGTATGCTTCAGAATCTGATCTCCCAAAAAGTTTTGATTAAGAATTGAAACGTGTATATTGCAAATACCAAAGTAAGTAAGAGATTACTTAGTATAATGAATAATGAAAATATTGATGACTCTGACAGCTGCTTTTTCACATCTCTGCCATCACCTCCCCATGGGACTTGCTTGTTACCTCTGGGTGAGAATTCTACAACTTTTAGCGAACTGAAATCCTGTAGGCACACTACTGTCCACCTGTTCAAGATAAATTTCCTAACCTTTCAGATCCCCACAACAGGTGCGCTTATTCAAATCACCGCAGCCATACCCCAACAGTGGTTTCTCTAGGTAGTGGAAATTTGCTGCTTGTGACCACAAAACGATGCAGTTACGTCCTGGCTGAATCTCCTTCAGCTCTCCCCATCTCTGTCCGTATCGGGTCAACACAGCTTCCCACATAAATGAAGACCTAGAAGAACCACTTACAATCTAAGAAACCTAAAGACAGTCAGAAGGTGACAAAAGAAGGTGTTAAACTCCATCCATAACTCCCCTTTTCCACCAAAGGCAACATGAGGAGCCACTGAGTTGAAGCTCATTAGCTGAAGAATGCAAAAGTCAGTAAGCCCCAAGAGATGAGCCTTCAAAAAGCAAATGGGATCCAGCATTAGGCAGCATTATTCAAAGCCCCCGCAAACCAGCACAAGCACACAGTAAGTGTCTCTGGAGTCTGGTCAGTAGCTTCAATGATCAAAAAGTAAAAACTAAAGATCTGCTAAAATTGCCTTAAATATGAAGTTCTGTAATTAAAAGTTAAATTAGATAGAGAAACGAGGAGCAGATGTTGGTTTTATTTCTGTATGTTTACTTTATTAAGGAAACATTTCCTCATTCCCCTCCAAGACATCCTTCTCTTTCATTTAGTTGCTGTTTCCTATTATTTTCTATTCCCACTAAACAACTATAACCTTCATCAGTACAATGAAGTCATTTATGTCTAAATTCTTGTTGCACTTGGGATTTTTCTTTATGTGTTTTGTAATTGTTGTAGTTGATTTATAACTTTTATGTCTCAGATGTAAAATGGAAGTAGAATACCACCTTTTTTTTTTACTTTATTCTGATTAACACCTGTAAGAACACAAGAGATATACAAAAATAATCTATTTTTTTCATAAAAGAACTCCTCTAATTGCTTTGTTTTAGAAAGCTACTGAAGATCTCCCTTGATATGAATTAAACCGGCACCCAGTTGGTGCTTTATTATCTCTTCAACAAAATGATTTATTGTTCGTAGTCTGAAAGCAGAAGAGGAAGAAAATTACATTTTCTGTATCAGCAGCAGTAGCCCTATCACTTGCTATACACTATTCTTTGAAGATTAAAATGACCAATATTGTAATGATACAAGAAATAGTTAACTCTAACAAAGCTGCATACACAAAAGCAGTGACAACTGAGATCACTGTACCTCATGATAATTTAACCTTAAGATGCTAAATCTTATGTTTCTTATCCTCAGCATGACCTGCTATAATGTTCACATTTCAATTCATCTCCTAGCCCTGAGTCTGGACATAACTGTCAGGGGGTTTGTTTTTCTCTGTTTTCAAATAAAGAAACTTTAATTAAGTAGGAACAGGCAAAAAATATAATTAGATATGTCAAAAGAGAAAGTTGTAAATTGTTTATGTGTGTGTAAGTTATAAATAAGAAATTCATTTTGAGATTATTTATTTTGTATATTAATGATAATTTAATGCTTTTAAAAATAAATTCTAATGCTGATTTAAAAAGGCCAAGCTATTACTGCTTATAGAAGCAGCCCTGGAAACAAGCAAAGTAAAATGTCTATTGAGCTGCACACCTAAACTAAATGTAAAATATGCATATATACATGTGTGCACAGCTTGTTCTTAAAACAAAATAAAAAACACCCAGAAAATCAAAATGCCTTTGTTGGAAAAGAGAGTGATTATAAGACTGATGATGCTATGCATGCAAGAAGTTTTAATTCCAAACTCACGACACCATTGTAGCACTACAAACCCCTTCAAAACGGAGTAAGAAACCAAGTTTCCTCCAGCACCAAAGCCAACTGAATATGCTGAATGGGAAAGCTCTTTCTCTATGTTCTTCAGCAATTACCCTGTACTCAGCACTGGTTAGGCCACACCTTGAGTACTGTGTCCAGTTCTGGGCCCCTCAAATTAGGAAGGACTTTGAGACTCTTGAACATGTCCAGAGAAGGGCAACGAGGCTGGGTGAGAGGCCCCAAGCACAAGCCCTACGAGGAGAGGCTGAGGGAGCTGGGGTTGTTTAGCCTGGAGAAGAGAAGGCTGAGGGGAGACCTTACTGCTGTCTACAACTACCTGAAGGGAAGTTGTAGCCAGGTGGGGGTTGGTCTCTTCTCCCAGGCAACCAGCACCAGAACAAGAGGACACAGTCTCAAGCTGTGCCAGGGGAGGTTTAGGCTGGATATTAGGAAGAAGTTCTTTATAGACAGAGTGATTGGCCATTGGAATAGGCTGCCCAGGGAGGTGTTGGAGTCATCATCCCTGGAGGTGTTTAGGAAGAGACTGAATGGGGTGATTTGTGCCATGGTTTAGTTGATTAGATAGTGTTGGATGATAAGTTGGACTCGATGATCTCAAAGGTCTTTTCCAATCTGGTCGATTCTATTCTATTCTATTCTATTCTATTCTATTCTATTCTATTGCTTCCCAAGACAGCGAAAACTGTTGCATGTGCAACTGCAAGCAGTTGCCTGTCTATAGGAACCTGCTGTCATTTCAGGTGCCTTGTGATATTTGCTGTATCCCCACAGGGCTTGCAAATACGAGAGCACCTAAACGCGTATGATCTCTGCCATTCAAGAGTGGAAGCTGGAAGCCAAGTGGGATGCTTGAGGGCATCACAAATGGTATGCAGTACCTGTACTGAATCACGTTGCTAATGTCTTTCTTGCTGGAAGCATGTTCATAATGGTGAATTGCCAGATAGTAGAAATCTGCTTAACAATCTGCACAAATGATCATACAAGAAGCCTGAGTGGAAAACCACTTCTTTCTTGCAATCTTTAGATAATCTTCCTAATATTGTCCTGAAAATTCTGATGTATACCCTGCAATCTTAAACTACTGAAAAATTGTACTTCACTCTGTGAATGCTTAGTCATTGAAACTTATGCATAATTTAGGTCTTTTCAATACACGTCACTTAAAGTTTCTATTTCTAAAATATCTTTCTTTTTTTTTTCAGTAAAGCTTGGTAGAGTTAAAGAAAACCACATACTTTAGATGTGAGAAACTGGACTGCACTCAAATATAATTTTAACAACGTTATATCCCATAATGAGGTGACCTTCTATTCCCCTTAACCCTTCTTTTCATCAAAGCCACCTACACCCACTATGCCTTCTGTTTCTCTAATCTGAAATTATTTATGTTTTCTTCATGCTGCTCCATCCGCCATGGGAGCAAAATTGTGTTTGGTGAAATATAGAGCTAATTATACCATGAACCCAACAACAAAAAGACAGAGCAGATGTTACTTCAGACGTGCTAACAGTCCCTATGCTTAATGCACACATACTAAAGGACTAAACATGGTATTTGGGAAAAAAAAAATAATGTGATGGGCTTAAACATGTGGAAAGAAATTAGCACAAAATTCAAACAGAATGACACACTTAATAGGCTCTAAAACATTTATTCAGTGATCGTATTCAGCATCAATTTTACTTTAATTCAATACGTATGTGAGGCAATACATGGGGTCAAATATGGTGCTATTAGATAATTATGCTCAATTTCTTCTGATCTCAGTACCCAGTTTCTTAAGGACCCTTCTGCCTGCAATTGCAGCAGGAAATTTGTCCATCTCTGTATCTAACTGAACAGTTCCCCAAACATAGCAAGTATGTCTAAGAATAATTAGAGGCTAAAACAAACAAGCAAGCAAACAAGGAAAGAGTGTTTTCTCATGTTTTCTACTTTTTTCCTCTATGTTTGTTCTGTTGTTTCTTTTTTAGTTAGTTTATTAATATTTGAAATGCAGGAACAGCATGGGTGACTCTACACCAGCCTTCAAGCTCATGCACAGGTCCTGCCGCATTTGAAGTACAGCTGTAGCTTAAAAATGCAATTGTAGGAAAACATGATACAAATACAGATTTTATTACTTCTGCTACATCAATATACCAGACTCATAACTAGAATAACTGGGAAACAGTTTGGTGTGTACTATGAAGGATTTATCACAATTAGAGCAGGATCTCTCAGCAGCCTTCAGAGTATTCTGCAAGCAGGGGACCACCAAGAGTATACTATTCTACTCCCTTATTGCCAAACTTCCACAAAATTATTACTTCTCTCTCTCTATTGCAAGCAAACTATTTCATAACTAAAAATGTGCCTGCAAATTATGGAATTGAACAGAAAATACCAATGATTCCCTTTCCTCTTACCTTTACCACTTCCCTGAGTATCCTGAGTGGACCAGCCATGCAAGCTGGAAGAGAATTAGGGTAACTTGCAAACCTTCACGTCAAGCATAAATCCTGCATTCCCAATCATTTTGTGTATACGAATGCAATACAAATTTGCCTCTTCAGTGAGTCTAGTGACACTTTTGAGTAGCTAAACTGTTCTGCAATAAAAGTAAAATAAACTTTATTCAGTAACTGCATGGTACTTTATAGTAAGATATAAAGATAGTCCAGCATCAGTCAAGCTTCAATGGAACAACCAAGCCCACTAAAACAGAATTCGGCATACACAAATTTGAATCATTATCTGCAGGAGCACTAGTTACATTATCATGATAAATCACTTTTCATGGATGTGCAAGTACCAAATCTAATATGACACTTTCCACCTCACTAGAATACGTGTTATTGTTACCACAGAACTAGTTCAACTCCACTACAAATAAGAAAAAATAAAATAAAGAAGTGTGACCTTAAATTCAGCTTTGAAGGCATAAATGCCTGACTGAAATGTATCTGACTAATTATAAATCTCTAGTAAGAGATATCGATGCTAATACCAAATTTCAAAGAACTTGTTAAAAACGTGCATAACCAGACTAATCACAGTGCTGTAGAAAGCAACATGTCTTTAACAGCAATCATCACAGTATGAAATCAATGCTCAGCTTACTACATTTGGCTGAACAATCTAAACTTGTAGAATTAAAAATAATTATTGATAAAAGATAAGACATAAAACCTCCCCAGTTGTTTGAATCTAAGAATATCAGGGGATGGAATGAATGTTGAATTTATGTTGTGGAAAATTGGTCCCAAGTTGGTTTTACACTTCATCAGAAAGCACTTTTGTCTTGTATGCAAACAGTTAATGAAGCATACCAAAACTGCAACTTTTTTGCTGGTGCTGGCGTGGTAAGACTCAACAGCATATTCCATAGCTTGCAGAATATTTAAGAAACATTATGGATTTTTCATTCACTCTCTTTAGGTCATAATGCAGAATCCTGTAATTTTAAATAAGATTCCTTCCTGCATTTTCAAGTATTGTTATATATAGCTTGCATTTGCAGATATATTTTGCCTTCCACATATAAAGCATTCATTTTCATTCTTTAACAGGATATCTTTGAGAAAAGATGACACCACATAAAGAAGTGGTGACCTCATCAATTCAAAGAATGTATAGATTCTTAACTACCTCTCATGCTGGATACAGGACTGGGTTTAAAATTTTATAGCTAGACCTTTCTCTTTAAAAAAGTAACAAACAAACAAACAAATAACTCAGGTATTCTCATAGTTGAAAACATTAAAAGAATCATTCCAAGTGGGCAGTATCTCTTCTAGAGAAAATGGGTAGGACATCCCCTTTTCTAACAAACCTGAAATAAATACATAGAAGAGGAAAGCCTTTGCAATATGCTGAACACCTGCCTTTAAAAGGACTCCCTGTCACACTTCAGTTTTATGACTTGCACATCAAGAATTTGTCTGCAGGACTACGTCCGAGTATGGCAACCAGTTCCATTATCTCAGCCATACACACTGTTACGATTAACTTTGGGAAATTAGTGGGGCTTACACAGCTGAACAAATGATTGGCAAAATCCAGTCAATCACCACATCAAAAAAGAAAAACCTCAACTGCAAAGTCAAATGGCATTAATGCTCTGCAGCAGGGGAACAAGCTGCCTAAAAATGGTGTAGTGCAGGAACTGAGCATATTTATTTGCTCAAGAATCACAAAAGCTGTTTTATCTGTGGAATCCAGCCTTTCACTACTTGTCCCATAAAGAAGCTCCCATCAACAGACCATCATAGTAAAAGCTCCTAATACAGATTATGTTGAATGCTCAGAGTTCAGAAAATGGGTGTACACTGTCTTCTGTCACATATTCTCATTAATGAGTCCTATCAATTAAGGGCACAAAGTGTAAAGTTGAGTAGCCCTTGCTAAAAAAAAAAAAAAAAAAAAAAAAAAAAGAAGGAATAACAAATAAAGCCCCAAATAAAACATTAAAAACACACACACACAAAACCCCAAAACCAACCAACCAACCAAAAAAAACCACCCACAAACAAAACATAATCTGTCATTAAAATCCACCAAGTTCCAGATCAATGAAACAGAGTGGGATACTTTTGAACAATTACTGGCAGCAATCTCTTCCAAATTATGAATATTCTAGTTATTTTTGGCACTGCAGGTTACAGTTAGGACTGCAAAAGTTCAAAACATTCCAATTAAAACCAGTCAGATGTGGTTGTAATATCTGTTCATAGGCTTGGGTGCCATTGAAGTAGGTTTGAGATAAGTTAAATATATGATAGATTTAAACCATCTTTCATAACAGCTTCCTTGTTTCTATAATATACAATAACTGACATATACCCTCTTCTACATTTTTTATTATTTATCATGTGATGATATGCTGATACAAAAAGTCCTCTTAAGTTTTTGCTAAAGTTGCTTATCTTTTTTAATACGCATTTACACTATTTCAATTTGAGCAAGACTTTCCCAGTCATCAGAGATTCTCTCCAAAGATGGCCAGCCCAGAAGGGCAACATCTTCCACCCCAATGATAAATTGTCATCTTACAGCAAGCTACTTCTGGCATAGGCAATTGCACTCATATTCAAATTTGAATAGTGAACTTTTTGGACCTCATTAGCTAAGAAGGCTGGGTTTGATTAATGTTTTAATACAAATCTTTCAAGAAAGCCCAGCTGCAGCAAGAAATGGAAATGGTGATTCAGGAGACACCACTCAGTCCCTCGGAGTCTGTACTGAGGAACTGCTCCAGCATGGTGTGAAGGGACATCATGCTGCTGGTGGTGCTGTCTTTCAGATGAGATGTAAAACTGAGTTCTGACAACTTACAGTCATTAAATATCCCATGGCACTTTTCACAGGAGTACATGTGTTAACCCATATGTCCTGGCTACATTCCAAATGCATAATTGCATTCTGCCTACCTAAATTCCCTACGCAGTTTCAGTAGCATGCAGTACTATTTATTCCCTTTCTCTCCTCTCTCCAAGACTACTCTTTAGCATTTATGCTGAGGTACAAGAAAAGGCACAGAAATACAACAATCCCTAACTTTCAGTTGGCTGACATAAAAGAATTGAAGGCATCTCAGATCCTACAATGCAATGCACAAGGAGAGAAGAGCATCCCCAGAATTGAAGGGAAAATAAATAACTAAGTGTGGAGCTGTCTAAACTAGACAGTACAGAAATATTGACAAGAAAATTCTCAAACCTATCTTTCTAAGCCTAGGTCATAAGTACCCATCAGTTCTGAGAAGTACCTCCATTCCTCTAAGCTGTGTTGTCCCAGACCTTCATACATGTGTAAAAGGACTGGCAGGATTTTAAGACTGCACTCTGAGATCTAGGTACGTAAATTACCCTTAAACTCCTCACAAATTTTAGTTTAGCTGATCAGCTGCCTCGGATTCCCTGTACAGTCAAGCATAGGCAGCCAGCTCTACACAGTAATTCACATATTCATTGGTACTAATCGTTCATTGGAGAAATCTATTTCTTTCTGAGCTCTGGACAATGGGAGTTCAAATTTTACTTCCTCTTGAAATTATATGGGTTTAAATATGACTGATTCCAAACACTTTGGTTAGTTGTTTTCTTTTTTCACCTTTTTTGGTGATAACCACCATTATACTCCTATGTTAAAAGGAGCACAATGAGTTATGCAGAAGGACAACTGAAGTGAGTCCTTGGGTTTTGTGGAACTATCTATACTCTCATCCACAGTTTTATTCTGACTGTAAATTCTGAACAGTTTCCAGCTGCATACAGAATGAATCAAACACTTATTTTTTTAATAGCAAAAAATTATGATTAGGTGGCATAATCAAGCGAGAGAGATGTCAGTTTCATGTAAGAAATAACCTTACTCAAATCTTTCCTCTTGTGAACCAACATGATACCAGTTTTCCTCTATTAAACTCACTGTATCTTGTGGGGTTTTTTTAAAGGGCATACATTCAGGTCTTAGATTATATTGATAAGCTCTCAAACAAAAACCACAAAAGCAGCCCAAGACAACCTCCATATACTTTGTGAGCATGACTGCATGAAATAAAGGCAGGTCTGATGGATGCTGAATTAATGTAAATGACATTTTGCAATATATGGCAGCGATTCTCCTCTCACTTATGCTGCTGTAAATCTGTAAAAGAACACAAAACTCCACGGATTTTCATAAACTTGCTCTGCTCAAAAGCTGATAGAGATGAGAAAAAAAATCAAATGTTCTTTATTTAAATATTGGTTGTGCACTTAGGAAATTAAAATATCTGTGATGTGTATTCTGAAAATAAATATATTTTCTAATATGTATTAACTTCTGCAAGCTTATAGGCTTAGAGAGAATTCCAAGTAACTAGCTCGTCTGAAATGAAAACATGAATATTTCTAACAAAAGGGGTTTGCACTTGAGGGGATTAGAGGGCAGCAAGTAGCTGGGAAGCTTTTGGAATATCCTGCATAAAAACAGGTCATTTTTAATATTAAAAAAAAAATACAAAACCTTTTTAATACAGAACAACAGATTGTGCTAAACTCACAATCCCCTTTCTTTTTCTCCCTCTGACATGCAAACACCTAAGACACAAAGGGAGTCACATTCAGAAGGAGATTATGATGCAATGATCTCGTTGTGAATGTTGCATTATGGTTTCAGCATCGCTGTAAGAGCTCCCCTGGCACTTGTGCTTACAGCAATTTGAATTTTCTGGCAGCTAGGTATGATTTGTGACAGATTTCAGCCTTGCTCTTCATTGAGGGAGTACACTGGCAAGTGCTTGAGGAATTCACCATGGAGATTGGAACCAAGAAAACATGTAGAGGAACATTTGAGGTTTTGTGGTTGGTTTTTTGTTGATTTTTTTTTGGGTGGGTTTTGTCTGTTTGTTTGGGGTTTTGTGGGGGTTTTGTTTGGTTTTGTTTGTTTGTCTGTTTGGGTTTGGCTTGTTTGTTTTGGTTTAGCTTTTTTCACTTTCTTTTCTTATTTTGGAAAACACTGATTCTTATTTTTTAGCAGTTTTTATGTTATCCAAGCCAATTCTTTTCAGCTTGTGCTTCTTAGGAAAACCGATCTCACTCTGCTGCTCTATTTGAAGAATTATTCCACTCATTATAGTAGTGAAACTGTTAATTTTAATGACTATTATGAATACATAGATCACTGGACAAACACTCCATGCTGAATGCAAAGAGTCGTCTTCAACTGATTTTGTGGCACGAGTGGCAAGTTTTCTGATGCATTGTTTAAACATGAACTACACACATAAGTTTGGAAAATCTTATGCTGACGACGAGCAAATATATTTATTGTGGAAAATGCCTTGAACTTTTCTGAAGAAGTAGGATCAGATAGAAGGTTTCATGTTTGGCACTGAATCGTCCAAATGTTTGTAAAGCCAAAGACCCTACATTTCGGGTAGACGAACTAGTTCCGAAAACTGACCTGCAAAGATTTAGTATGTCTTCGGCCATAAAAGCAGCAACAAGAACCCATATGCAAAGTTTCTCTATAACTTTCTTGGTCTACAGACTAAATCTTATCATGGTTCCTTCCTCATTCCCATAAGTAAGTATAGGAGGTAGTCCCCAGGGAATACAGAGAGCACCATAGCAAAGGCTGCACTCTGAGCACAAGCATTCAGGGAACAATGACAACATGCTGGCTGGCTTTGGCATGGACTGATGAATGAGAAATTTAATAGGGAGATATTGCACAACCTACAAAGAGAAAACCTGCATTTAACAAAGGATTGAGGTTGACTGGGTTTAGGTTAATAAAGTTTGTACCGCATGCAGTAGAATGGATCCAAACTTCCATTCACATGTAAAAATAGCCTATCGATTAAAGCATATTTCTTCCTCTTTGGCCCCTTTTTTCAATTATTTTATTTGAGACAATAAGTTTGGCAAGTTCTTTTGTTAGCACATTTCCTGTTATTTTAAAAGCAACAGATTTTATGGCCCATGGTTATCATGTGATACTTAAACTATGTACATGAAAGAATGCATAGGAGGTGTCAGGTGCACCCTTGGGAGGATAAGAAAGTCCACATGGTCCCAGGTCTTCTAAGAGTCGCAGTTTCTGTATGAATGGGTGAAAAATAATCTTTTCATTTGCAGGTGTTCTATATACAAAAGGCAGAGCATAAGATATGTGTTAAGGATTAACCTTCTGAACTGTCACGTATCTCGGGTCAGGGTTCCAAATATACTAACTAGATCTCTACTACATTTTATTTATTTTTAAATATACATATATACTTTAACTATAGGGTTTATATACAAAGACAGGATTTTAAGTATGCTTTAGCAACTATGCACCCAGTCTTTAGAACCACTGAAACACTGAAGATTTCACTTATTTGATTTAGAAAATACTACCAGCCTTCTGGCATACCATGGATTATGTTAGTGATTGCTAAGAGAAAATGTGGAGCTGTAATACCTGTTACATAGAGTTTCAAACAGAAAACCACGAAATGTTGATTTATCAGCATCTTTTCTTAAAAATGCATACTTCAACTACATCACTAATAAACAACTTAAAAAAGAAGGCAATAAACAATTTTTTTAAGTAGGCAATAAACAAACTCCAGCATCTTTGGATACTAAATAGAATCTAATATAATATGTGGATTTATTTGACCTATCAGGTGATCACTGTTTCATTTTTGTGATGACCGTATCTCCTAAGAAAACATGTCACAGACACAGGCTGTTGAAAAATTGTTCAGTGTGAAAGCAGTTTGAAGAAAATTAAAGATCATATAAAGAAGTAGAAATAAAATGTAAAAAATACATAATTAGTGCCTTTTCCAAGTTAAGATCACCACTCCGCTTAGAGAGATGGAAGTGAAAAAGATCATTAATGTATAAGAATACGCAACAGTTAAGTTTGGCACAACTGTTAGCTCTTCTCACTATATGAGAATGTGAAAATATTCCATGAAACTGAGATACAACATATCAGCACATATCACTTTCTGGAAGAAACAGAATTACTTGTTTAAAAATATTTATAATCGTGCAGATGGAAATAATTGAGAACCACGGTTTGCTTAAACCAGAACATATCACTTCGCGCAGTAGTGGGGAAAAGCCATCAGTACATTAAATATAAGAAACAATCATTTATGAGATTAAAAACTTCTAATTTCAGATTATAAATCATTGCTGATTGATGAAGACTAGTCAGGAACTGCTCATGCACAGAGGAAGATGAGTCTATATCTGCCTGCTGTCACTTTCTAGACCTTTGCTCTGATGGGTGCTGTGATTGATAGGATACTATGACAAATTCACCACAAGACCACTACAAAGTGGAAGGCTGATACTTGAATGACTGCCATAACTGAGGAATGCTTTGAAGTATTTATACTGGTATCATGAAAATGCCACTATTATGTGGCTACCTCTTCTTAAGATGTTGGTTACACCCCATTTGAAATACTTTAATTCTATTGCTGCTGGGCATTAAGAAACATATTGTTTACTTAAAAGTGATATCTAAAAATATGACACATCATACATTTATATATATTGTTAATGTATACATATCCATTAATATCATATGATTTTGTATTCATGTATTTGTGTTGCTATAGAGAGCCTATAAACAAACAGAAATATATATGACTATGTCTATAGAAAATATTAATGACAAGAATACGATACATTGATGCAGAATTTATCAAATACTTGAAGCAAATTTTAAGTTACATTTGAGAGACAGAATAAGCTAAAACAAAATAGAAAATATTTTTGTATACAGGGTACTAATTAAGCCAGAGTATCTAAATACAGCAGTTGTACTCTATTTTTCTTTCACTTTCTTCTTCTCTTTTGTTTTTCAGCTTTGCAAGGAAGAGATACTGACTTACTCATTTCAGTTAGCAAGAAATTTCTCAACTTCCTTGGGTGCTTAAGTGCAAGAATATTTTAGACCCCATCTTTGCATATTACTTTATCTTTCAGTGGTAATTAACAGAGTCTTAATCTGGCTAATGTTAATGACCACTGTTCTTTCTTTAAATCCCAGTTAAACCAAGCTTATTAAGGGCCAATTAAAGGAAGTCTTGTGTGATCTGAATAACACTAAGTCCAATTTTTAACAGCTATAACTCTTTCTTTTGGATAATGGGTATGGAAGAAAACCCCTTCACATTATGGCTTTTGTCTGTTTTAAAATAAGCCGTCAATGGATATTGGGAAGGATGAGGGAACTTAGCAAAAAAATGCAGATGTAGAATACTATTTCCACTCTTTATAAGAAAAGGTATTATATTACTAATTTCCACTTCATTTTTCATACTGTTATAGCACAAAAATGGAACAACACCTTGAAATAACTTTCCAAGTGGTAACAACACAACCTAAATCTGTATTAACAGAGTAGGATGGACAAAATAAAAAAAAAAAAAAAAAACAACTTGCTGATAATTTGAATAGTAAATGGAATATATCTATCTAAATATGAAAAGGTTAATAGATGTTTTTAGTTTGAGGAGAGTCAGATAGTTTTCTCACTGCCTTACTTAATACAGTTTTTGACTAGACGTTTGAAAGGCCTGCTGGTTCTAGTCATGTCTAAGGTGACCCTTCTAAAGACACATTGTTATAAATGACATCCCACTAGTTTCTTACATACTTCAGATTTCACTTATTGCTTAACTTCATCAGTACTTCTGTTTCATCTGGACAGAAGCAATAATACAATATGCTATTAAATAAAATATTACCCTTACCACTGATGTTTAATGTCCAAACACCCTAGAGCTAACTATCACTGCAGCAAGTCAGCAAAGTGCAAGTCTTTTGCAAACTCTGCAGCACACAACAGACCTAACTCCATGGTGTCAACTCTTAAATTCTGTGGTAGCAGCTACAAAATCCATGGCAACATTAATTCATTATTGTTTCTAAAATTCTCTTCATCCCTACTTTCCCACTCCTGCACAAAC
Source organism: Dryobates pubescens (assembly GCF_014839835.1). NCBI lineage: Eukaryota > Metazoa > Chordata > Aves > Piciformes > Picidae > Dryobates > Dryobates pubescens. The sequence goes on along the minus strand of NC_071618.1, from coordinate 29,072,307 downwards.
ATATTCAGCCATGACTCATAGCAGAGAATATCACTGACGAAAAATTGATGGTTATTTTTAACAATAAATCCTGAATTATTTTTCTCTGTGCTCCCTAGATAATTTGGTTGTAACAGCCCTCAGCCACAAAAAGAACTCTGCACAAATCATCTTTCTGTCCTGATAACAGGACAGAGAAAAACTTGCATCTGGACTTCACAGTTTTCCATATCCCACCTCCTCCACTCATCATCAGGCTATCGATCTTGCTTGCATTACATTCAGTTTTTATCTACCAGGTATAAGCTAGACCTCTCCTCTAACTTTTCCTATCCTTTTTCCTGTCTCTATGAGACAATACAGTTGTATTGCAGCTGTAAACATAATTATGAAAACAAACCAAAATCGAAAGCAGAATTTTGCAGAAAATTATGCGGTTACAAAATTACCAGGATTTGCTCTCCACATCTCATCTGGTAAACTGACAGCTGTCAGCACCTCTACTGCAATAGAAAATATACTCTTTTTCCACACTAATTTTCAAGGGATGATGAGGGGAGATTGAGGGAAAAGAGAACACTGCAAAACTTCTACCACATCACAGCAAAACAGGAAGAGGGTAGTGACATCATAAAGGAGTATTCCAGCACTGAAACAGGAGTTGGCATGTCCTAGAAAAAAAATCAGTTCTAGGTGAGGTCCCATCTACAGTACTGGCAGCAACAACAACAAGTTTAATATCATTGCATCATTCACATCTGTTAATTTGGCAAATCACAATTTCCACACAAAGATTTTTAAAAAGTCAGATAGATTGAGGACCTAGAATCTTAGCCTCCCCTGTGTACAATTCCCACTGAACCCCACCGAAATAGAAGAGCTTGTCAGTCACAAAACATGAAGAGAAGCATAGTCAAAAGTATTCTTAATAAACTAGCACTTTCCCATCCTTTCTTTCCTTCTTACTCTCTTTTTTCCCTTAGCTCTCTTTCTGACACCATTTCCCACCACTACCACAGTCATCGATCATTAGACAGCAGTTTTGGATTTCAAGAGCAAGCTCTCTTCATGCCTCTTCCTCCAGTTACAGCTTCAGTTGTACACCAAGGAGTTCAATCCCGGTTCAGAGAGGCTGAGACTCCAGTAAGAGCCTGGTTTCTGTACTGATACAGCAGTTCTGTCTGTGCCCTGTGATACCTCCAATACAGGTGAGAATTAATGGCAAGGCCAGATAATAACTTCAGTATACCAGCCCCACTGGTGAGAACACACCTCAAACACTGTGTTTAGTGTCAGACGCTCACAACGACATTGAGGTGCTAGAACATTCCCAGAGCAGGGTAATGAAGGGTGAAGGGACTAGAGCACAAGTCCTGTGAGGAGCAGCTGAGGGAACTGTGGTGGTTTAGTCTGGAGAAGAGCAGGCTGAGGGAAGATGCTCTCTACAGCTGCCTGAAAGGAGGCTGTAGCAAGGTAGGGGTCAGTTAGTTCTTCCATGTAAAAAGGGATAGGACAAGAGGAAACAGCCTCAAGTTGCACCAGGGGAGGATTAGACTGGATATATGAGGAGAAAAATTTACAGAAAGGATTGTAAATAACTGCACAGGCTGCCCAGGGAAGTAGTTGAGTCACCATCCCTGGATGGTGGTGCTTAGATGTAGTATTTAGGGACATGCAGTGACTTGGCAGTGATGGGTTACCGGTTGGACTTGATCTTAAAGGCCTCTTCCAATCAAAACAGTGCTATTGATTCTATGACTATATAAATAAATAAATCAATAAATAAACACACACACACACACACACACACATATATATATAAAACCTCATCATAATCATACATAGAACATCTCAAAAGTCACTTAATTGTGATTATGTAAACTAAAAAGCTATAGAGGGAGGTTGCCTCTGCAAACTCAGACATGCTGTGTAAATGAGTACCTCTCCTGCCCTTGCCAGTAGTTATTTCTATTTTTAATTTTTTTACTTAAAGTTCTGTTAAAAGCCCACATTTTCACAACTAGAGGCTTCCAGGGACTCCTGAGGGACAAAAAGCCACCTGGCACTTTTCATGGGAACAGTCTGCAGGACTCCCAGTATGTCCAAAGGTATGGACTGTTTGCAAGTCATTGTACCTGTGGATGTAGGCACCTGACTATGTCTGCATGTGTCCACAGTGGTGTCATAAAGGTGTACTGGTTAAAATTCATGTCATCATAAAGTGGTATTTCCAGTCTTTGAGGTAACATCATCTTTATGTGGCATAGTACTTCAACCTAAACTGACTGGATATGTTTGGGTGAACACTAGGCAAAAATATATTCTGCTGTTGGCTTTGTCATTCTTCCTCCTTCTAAGTGGGGCATGTGAACTAGAGATAATTGGGATGTTTTGGTTTTTTCCCCTCAGGAATGATTGGCCAATTACTGTTGGAGTCATGAGGAATTTTTTACTTTCCTTTGGAGCCTAATGGATTTTAAAGCATCTCAGAGTTTTAGTTCAATTTGACAGGAAAATTTGGAAGCAATGCAAAGCCCTAGCTATTCCTTTTTAACTTTGGAGGAGCTAGTAAGTACATCATAACAATAAATGAAAGATAGAATTTTGGTGGTAAATTTTTGCATCTGAAAAAGGCACACAGGCCTCGCTTTGGTAATTTTTGCCTTGCTGTGGGAAGAAGGAAGGAGAGAGTGGCATACTCAAAAGCTTTGAAAAGAAAACTCCATCCTCTGGCAAGTCTTGTGTAGCTGGGAAATCTGGGAAGAGCTTCATTGTTTCAGAAGCTTTCCAGTGTTAAGTTAATAAAACTGCAGCCTGCTGCTTAAATCCATTCCTGTGTCTGTCTCCATTCACTCAAGCAACCTAATCAAGTGTCCATTTAAATAGACTAGTGGCATTTTGAGATGCCTGCAACTGGAACTCTTCCATAGTGGAGTAAAAATCATTAGCTTTAAGGATAAAATGTGAATATATAAGAAATAGTACGGGCTAAACTCCTATCTATGACTTATTTCAAACAGTATACTTCGTAGCAGAAGATGAATTATAGTGCTGCACCAAGGTAATCAGGGAGAAGGGGAAAACAAAACACATTATAAACAAATACTTCATGTGTAACTTTTAAGGCCTGATTTTTGCCATCTATGTCTAAATACTAGCTTTAGAGATGAAGACACGCTAGAAAATTAATATCACAGGTAATCTACAGAATTCTTTTGGCTAATTTAAAGCCAATGTGTATTTATTTTCTGTACAAATTTCTTTCTTATTATTCTCCATAAGATACTCTCAGCATGATAAAAAGAAGGACATTACCAGCAGCATTTTCAGTCATGGGGGCTATATATTCCAGAGCAATCAATAAAAACCACACAGGGTCTGACAAACAACTAGTGAAAGGAATAATTTTTCTCAGATACTTAGCAGTATCCTTTTAAAGTAATTGCTTTTGGTCAATGTTACCCGTTATCATTTGGTCTGCTCTTTTTCCAAAATAGAATGGATGTCATTTCCATTAATATTTCAGCTATGTAGGTTTTCAAAGCACACACTCCACACACACCAGAAAAAAAAAAAAAAAAAAGTTTTCATTTCAGTCATCTAACCACAAACTCTAAAGTGTTATGTAATAGGCAGTGCCATATTGTCCAAGGTGAAAGGTAAATTGAAAGAAAATTATTACAGAACGTAAGATGCTGTCTGCCCTCTTGTTCACTCCACACAAAACTGTTAACACCAATGAAGACAAATAGAAATTACAAAACTTTGGCCCAGTCTGGCCATGTTAGAAAACACTGTTAGCAGGAAACATGCCCCAAATACCACACAAATTAATGAAATGAACATTAATTCATTATTATATCTTGATTCATGAAATTTAAATAAAATCTCACTACTGAAACCTTTGTGCTGCCTAACCCAGCCTGTGACAGCAGGGAAGTTGCTGCCTTGTGCCAACTGATCATTTAAAGATGTCCACAAGATACTGAAAATACCCAGCATAATCTGTAACTGTACAGCTGGGATACCAAATTAGATTAAGAAAGGCAAAGAACATATCTTTTCAGTTGTAGTAAGGCCTCCGAAACTGTCTAGTTATGCTTTGTACTAAATGTT